>NC_090910.1:9372315-9457936 GCF_040956055.1 Brachionichthys hirsutus | reverse complement strand
CTACCCGAGGTCCTCCGGAAAAGTTACACAAAACTTTGTCCGGCTCTGATCGCTTGAACGGGGCAGCACGAAGAAGTTCCGCCGAGGCCGACGAGCCAGAAACTTGCGCAGCAGACGCGCCAGACGCGCCTCCAGTGAGTGCGACTTCCGCAAACATGCCTGCCTTTTCGTGCTACGAGGCTTCGTCCATGAGGCCTGTTTACTTCACGTCGACGGCTGAGGTGTTAATCCGCAGACCCGATGGCGTGGAGAGATCCGTGCCAGTCCAGATCGTGCGTAAACCAAAGCGCCCTCCCCTGACTCGCGCGCTGAGGAAGGTTTTCTCTGTCATGACTCGGATTTGATTGCGGACTTGATCGATCGTCTAAGAAATGGGACAGATGAGCTTCTCCCCGCCTGCCCAGAGCTGGTTGCGAATCCGATTCCGACCGGTAACGACGCCCGAAACCCCAGAATGGAAGCAAACGAGAGGCTGGTTCGAGACTCATGCGAGGGATGATGCGACTGGGTCCCATCAGACACAACGGATGGACCTCGTTACAAGCAGAGGAGCGAGGCCCCCCCGGGGCCCCCGGGCTAAGGACCCCACAACGGACAAAGACGACAAGCAGGCCTTTGAGCTCAGCGTCTGCAGGAGTCGCCCTCGCAGAGGTGCCGGGAGAGGCAGGAGGCCAACGAAAAGGTCACCCGGTACTTGGCGGAAGTGGAGAAACAGAAACGAGTACCTGGAGGGCAGGCAGAGATTCAGGTACCACATCATTCCGGATGGGAACTGCCTGTACCGGGCCGTGTGCAAGGCCACGTACGGGGACCAGGGCAGGCACGGCGAGCTGAGGGAGCGGACGGTGCACCACATCGCAGACCACCTGGACGAGTTCAACCCCATCATCGAAGGCGACGCGGGCGAGTTCCTGATCAACGCGGCGCAGGACGGCGCCTGGGCGGGATACCCGGAGCTCCTCGCCATGACCCAGATGCTGAGCGTCGTCGTCCACCTGACGACCGGGGGCAGCCTGGAGAGCCCCACCGTCTCCACCATGGCGCACTACCTCGGGAAAGCGGACGCCTCCGAGCCGGCCATCTGGCTGAGCTGGCTCAGCAACGGTCACTACGACGTCCCTCCTGGGCGAGTGCCTCCCGAACCCGGAGTACGAGGACTGGCGCAGGCACTCGCAGCTGCAGAGGAGGCGGGACGAGGAGCTGGCCAAGTCCATGGCGGCCTCGCTGTCCCCAAATGTACATTGAGCAAAACGGAAGTGCGTGAAAGACCGCGCGTTTGGAGGCGAAGGACGCAGAAACGCTCATTCTGCCCGGTTTCTACAGACTTTGGGTTTTTTGTACCAACCAGCCATTAGTGGCTGCGACCTCTGAATGTGTCTGAACGTTTGGCGAGCTTGTTCTGTATACGCTGTGTGGGTTATAAATGAACTTCACCAAAGCTGTACGTTTCCTGTACACTGAGGTGCTCTTTGAATATACAGTATTTATGTTTGACTTTTTAATGGTCAGACGAGTTATTTCTCTATAACGATTGCGCTTTGTTCCCTTGGCCCAATCACAGAGACGGTTCCACATTGTGTGTGTATGTGAGAACAACTCGAGAGTTCTTTCTCTATTCCAGTTCCCTTTTTGCAGTTTTGTGTTAACCATGTTTCAAAATAAATTTCTGAAGAATCAGGATTTGCAATGATTTCATATTTCAAAAAGCATAAATCATAATAGGATTATGCCCCCCCCACACACACACACCTCATTAATATAACCTATACATATCAAGTTGATTTTCTATTCTGCTGAATAGTTGCTCTTTCCTCCACCAGGGGGCGCTGCAGGTCCCAGTATGCGCCGTCAAAAGTTACCGTTCCGTTTCTGTTCAAACCGCTTCTCTGAATTTTCCCATGAAAACTTCAACTGTTTTCCGGATTAAAACTGAAAATGAAATAAATTATGAGATGTTTTGTTTGTTTGTTTCAAGAGAAGTTCTGAATTTATGATTCACTATGAAACCTTTTTTTTTTTATCGATTTAAATAGCGCATTTAAATCGATAAAACTCACCAAAACTCCAGCCTGTTTATACTTAAAAACTTTATATTAAGGTCACTATGGATCATTTCCCTGGAAGATTTGCAGTGATGACGTCACCCTGCAGTCATGTGGACATTACTGGGCGGAAAAAAAGTTTTTTTAAAAATCCATTTTAATGCGGGAGGAGGAGAGACGGTACCTCTGGCCGCTCCGGTGCGTCTCGCATGGACCGTAAAGGACAGGTGATACCGGACCTGGGGGGGTGAGGCGGGGGGGGGGGGGTGGTGTTTCACCCGCAGTGCTGGGGCTCACTCAGCAGAGAGGGACAGCCAAGGACAGACGCTCCTCAGCGGCGCGCAGCGCGTCTGTGAAGGATTCCCACGCTCCAGCGCGCACGGACGCGTCTCACCTCGACCGGCAGGAAGTTCCCGGATACTTTAAAACAAAAGCACAAAACACAAGTCAGTCGGTTTGGTCGCGTGGATCGGACCATGTCGGGACACCGGGTACAGTTCGCAGACCTTCCTCCCAGCGAGCACAAAGGAAGTCCCAAACTTCACAGTAAGAAACATTTTTTTTTTTTTAAGAAGTATAATCTCTGATGACTTTGAAGTGCGATGTTTGTAGAGGAAGTTAGTCGTTCTCAATTAAACTGTAATAATCCAGATGAAATTGGTATTTAATACATTTCTGGTCTAAGGCGGCAGAACTGTTTTTATTTACACTTGATCTTCTTTAGGGGAAATAGATTTACCTTTCATGCCACGATTATTTATAATTACAGTGCAAATCCACAGGAGAAGTCCTATAGTTGATTAAAGATAAATATTTAAATGCATTTCCATGTTCCTACAAACAAACCCTTGTGTTGTGTCTTTGAGGAAAACGTTCCAGACATTCCCGTGTCCTGTTCCCAACGCGCTCGATGCTCCGCAGAGGTTGACTTGACCCTCTTCTTGATGGCCTTGAATGCATCTGTCTTGTGATCTCAGCCTCGGCTCTGATGTGGCAGTTTCCCTTTACCTTTATTAACCCTTAGTGTGAGACCCCCCCCCCCCCCCCCCATGATTCTTACACTGAGATGCGTTCAAGTACCGCACCCCTGAATACTCCGGTTTCTATACGCATCAGTGCTTCTCAGACGAGTGTTTATGTGCTTTTCTTTGCACAAGTACCGGCGAGGTGCTACAGAGTCAGCTGATCCTGCCTCTGCTGCGGAGAAGCTGAGCTCATCTCCATGGTGATGACGGGGTCGAATGACAGCGACGTATGTATTTGTGTGGCTCGCAGCAGCCGCTCTGGAAGGTTTTATGCGTGAACAGATGTGCGTGATCCGAGTTCTCATTCCCGGGTTAGCGTTGGGAGGACGCAGAAGCATCTTCAGCAACAGACCCGTTACATCCGTGACATCCGTTTGTCCTGCAGCCCAGATGCGAGTGACACTGGGGGTCAAATTTCAGTCACTTCCCTTTCCCCTCTCGCCGATGCCGCACACACACACTACACACACACACACACAGACACACATTCCACACTCGTGCATCCAACCCGTTCCACATCCGATCCGAAAATAGATCCCTGAAGTTCAAATACCCATTCGCTCATCAGAGATGCAGGTATAGCAGCTGCAAAAGTGCAACCGATTATTATAGCCTTTCTTCTTTTTCTGCTTGAAAAGGGGAGTTCTAAACATGCCGGTGAAATATAGAAAAGATTTTGTCATCAGACTCAGGGGAAGGATACACCGTTCTGATTGGACGGCTGAGTGAAGATCGCTTTCTCCCTTTCCATCAGTCTGGTTGCAGCTCAATCACTAACCGGATCTTCACCGGAAACGGCTTCAAGATCTCCGCCCGCCTCGGGTTGTTGCTGTATTTTCCATCTTGGAAGCATTTCTCCATTAATCCAAATCTGTCATGAATGAATCAAACAGACCCGTTACGAGTCCGAATTCTTCCATCCTTCAAGCAGACTTGAAAGAGCTGTCTGCTTTAGACTGTCTGGCGCTGCAGGATGGAGCATTGCCTTTTCCCCTTTACGCTCATTTCCTATGCATGAGATTACGTAATTAGTTCAAAGAGATGGTTATAAATCAAGACCAGGCGGGTGCGCATGTGGCGACTACCCCCTCCAAAATGTATTTAATTGATTAATCAAGCACAAATATTTTCATTGAGGATTGTTTGTTATCTCCGCCAAGGAGATTAAGTGATCTGTTGTTGTTTTTTTGGAGTCGATCCAGATTAAGGATGATGAAACTGGATGGAAGAGTGGGAACTGTTTCAAAGAAGGACGGTTAAGCTTTTGCTGTAAATGTGATTTCTTTTTCATTTTCTTTAAGAAAGTAACAAGAGCCTTAAGGATGGCCTTTAACGCAGACATTTATAGACGGATCGGATCAAAGATGGGAAACGGGTGAATTCAGTTTGGAAAAATCTGCCAAATGGGAAATAGATTGTTCCACAACAGCTGTTTTCCCTACAGCAAAAAAAAGTATTTAAGTCCTAGACGTGTGTTTTCACGGAGAAAGGATCTTAAATGCTGCTGCTGCATGTAAATAGGAATGTAACTTATGAGGAGGGGAACCTTTGGAAGGAAGGCTCATTCTCTAAAGTCATTTATCAAGTAAGCCTCCCAAAACCCGGTTCCAGCCTCTTCATGGCGAGCAGCTTTATTTCCCTTTGTCTGGTTTGACATTAAACTGTACACATTTGGGTTATGACCTTTTGGGTCGGACAAAATAAAGCAATATAAATGTCTCCCCTTGATTTTTACCAGACTGGTAATTGTTTATAATCATTTTTTTTTTAATCATAAAGTAACCGAGGCGGTTAATTGCTGCAGAAAAACCCAATTAATTCAACAGCGGCCGAACATTTCGATCAGTGTAAGGAGGAGACGCTGACACGCACTCCGATAACGGGTTTCTTATTCAAACGTATCTTCTGTTCACGTCCATCGTGTCTTTTTTCGTTTGGGACAGCACGCTATCATGTTTCCCAGACATTGAGGGGAATGTGCTTCTTTACTGGGTCGGGAACGCATTGGGCTTCTTCACCAGCTTGTCTTTGCTCCATGATGAAGACGAGGATAAACCCTGACCTGAATTTCTTATGGGACATTCACCCTGCGTGGCCCACCCGCCGCTTTTACAGAGTTACCGTCCACTTGGGCGAGGTGTGAAACGCTGGCATTAGTGGGGCCGTCCACGTCGGCGTAGATGCTGATAACATTTGCTAGGCGCTGCTGCTGGAAATAGCCGAGCCCCTCGAGACACTAAACAGCTGCTTTCAGAGCAGATTAAAAGCTGTCCCTCAAGGGGCTCCTGAGATTTAAGTGTATGCCGAGGGGTTCTTTTTTTTCCTGCCGAGGGGCTGTGAACGTCTTCCTCCGATAAAGCGCAGCGACCTCAACTTGATATCTGCTTTGGTGAATCACAGAATCTGCATGGTTGCAAATCAAATATCTTACGGGAACTTTGCATACTGCTGTGCGCTAACAGGAAATATTCGATCTCCATCTTTCATCCATTTCCGCTGACCTTTCCACTGTATCCGCTGCTTTTTTCTTTTTTTTTTTTTGGCCGTGGAATCAACCGAGGCGTAAAACACTTCTATCTTGTTTATAGGCGTCTCAATTCTGGGAGTGTCTCATGCCGGATAATACACAGATGGGAATGTACATTGTTAAAGCGAGGACTCCCAAAGGTGCCGCCGCGCTCTGCACAGTTATCATTCATCTGCCCTGAGCGGTGGTCTTGAAGTATCTGTGCTCCTTTATAGGTGATTAGAGGCAATCTGGCTGTATTTCTGGGAGACAGGGATGCAATAGCATTCTCCTCATGCTTTACCCCGAGCGTTAATGATGCACGATGCCAGCCTGTTTTTTTTTTGGGGGGGGGGGGGCGTTTAGAGGAAGAAAATTGGTTCGGACACAGACGAGTGAGGAGTCGAAATGTCTTTGATCTTGCAGCGAGGTCATGCTCAAAGGAAAATATTAAATTGATATGTGAGGGAAGACACGAGACGGCTCATGCGAGTGTGTGCCTGATGATTAGGGCTAATCTTCAAACTCTATGCTGACGACACTGAGCCGTTTGTCACCAGCTGTGATTCTAATTACTTGACAAATCAAAGGATTGTGGGTCAGTCCGACAGAGATGGACGAGACGAACGAACACATAGGAGGGAGAAAAAAACCTTGAAACTGAGGTAGAAACGACACCAAATAGAACACCTGTGGAAGCATGAACTGGACACTTTGAGCATTGCAGGCCTCAAACCAGAAGACTGAGAAAGCGGCTAGTAGCGATTAGCGGCTAAGTCAAAGAAGATGAGCAACAAGAGCGAACTCTTTCATCTGGAGATACGGTGCGATGTCTGTGAGCTCCCTCTCATCTCGTTCGGGGACGAGATCAGCTGTCAGGAAACGGAACAGTACATTCATCCCTCATTCGCATTCCGAACACATTGCTTCAGCATCTAATTTGATTTGATTGAGCTCTGAGACGGGGAAAAGTATCCACTCCCAGTCAATAACCGTAAGCCACACCTGTCAATGTGATGAATGGGAGGTTTATGGCGAGGATACAAAACGGGAGTTTATGAGCGGGGGGGGGGGGGGGTTGATTGGGTGTGGTCACAGCTGGGGGTTGTGGGAGGAAATCTAGAAGCTGCTGAGACATGGTGATGAATCTGCAGAACAGTTAATCACCTTCAGCCGGAGGAATTATACGTCTTTCGCTTTCGGTGATAAGAGAGAACAACGAGTGGCACAATCTGCAGTGACGTATTTGATTTATCAGCAGAGCTCTTGTGTAGAATGTTTTTCAGCAGCAGAAAACGAGGAAGTGAGCATAACTTTCCTGTGTACCGTTAGTTCTCCGGTACATTCCGGGTCAAGTCAGCCGATCCGCTGCGCTGTTTGCTCCCTGGAAGGCAGTCCTATTGCAATATGCTAATAAATGACGGCCTGAGCAAATGGATGTCGATCCTTAAATCCGATTTTAGGACAAATGTTTTTAAGAGCTTCTTTATTATGTTGGGTCATCGCCATATTTTAATCCATACTCTGTGATGGACAGTACCGATTTGAAGAGGCTGGATTATTTTTTTACTCTTTTGCGCCCCTCCATAAGGTTTATTCTACATGCAATAATCCAGGCGCTTCACTGTGTGCTGTTATCTGTCAAAAACACTTTTAATTATCTTCTGCTTTGAGTCACAGTGTTGGCCTCACAATAAAAAGAACAACACAATGGCTTGATGACATAGTTTGATATTTAACTGAAGTGCAGTTAATGAAATAAATGTCTTTTGTTGGCTGTCTTCTTTTCTGCACTGCCAGTCACAGATTGCATTAAAGACTGCAGTTGGCGCGTTTGTTCTTTCATCTCAGTCTGAAGCTTACTCATCAGGAGCCAAACCCTGAGATGAGGAGAAGTTTGCCCAAACTTTACACTGACCTTAGGGACCTTAAAAGTCCCTTACCCCCCCCCCCCCCCTGTGCCAGCCTCAGGACTTGGCACTGAATGGCGCCTGGGAGTTTTAATATCATGTGTATTGCGGGTGCTTCTGACTGATAGCGGTTTGGGGTTGGTCTTTGATGGTCTTTGTACTTCCTAATGAGGATCAGACTCTGGGGGTATTCCCCCCCCCTTCCACATGGAGCAGAGGGACAGCGGAGATTGAAGGACCAGTTGTACCCCAAGAGAGTGTGATTCCTCCCCTTCTTCTTTCCCTCTTTCTCTAATCAGCCTCACCGACATCCAGAGATTTTCTGAGCCTCAGAGTGAGTTCCTCAGTTCATTAAGGAGGACATATCCCAGATGAATCCGGTCTCTGAAGTCTTTTCATCACTACCATGGGGATGGGGTGGGGGAGGATCTGAACGGAAACAGACCCGAGGAGGACCAGCTCAGTCCTGAGTGGACAAGAGCACGGAATCTTGTGTACATAAACCTGTGGCAAGGTCAAGGGTCGGGGCAGATGTCAGACAAGGGAGTGGACCCAACAAACCCCTGACCCGAGCTCTAAAATTGAAAGCCAATCAGAAACATGTGTGCCAGTGATGTAGTCGGGCTGCCTTTCCTGTTGAAAACATATTTGATTAATTATCTCGGGGGGGGGGGGGGGGGGGGATGTGATTGGCTCCTGCCAATCGAGACGTGGTAACCGTGTCAACCACCAGTTGTGGAAGCTTTCACTTCTGCACATGACATTCAAAGCAAGGATTCCTTCCGTATGGTGAGCCGGCGCTGCAGTGGATCAACGACAGATGTTGCCACATGAGTTAGCGCCAAACCCTGGAACAATTAGACAAAGTCTTTGTTTCCTGCAGGCAAAGGCTAACAACAATCGCCAGCAGCCCTTTCCTGCGCAATTCATCACAATTATCCTCAGATCAATGCTACTTCCGTCTGAGGAACGCTGCTGTTCCTTTTCTTTATTGCCACAGAGGAACATCACAGAGTGGAGCTCATTATTCCTGGAGGGGCGTTTGGGTCATGACATGATTAAGAGTAATGCACACAAAGAATGTGTGTCTCTTGTCTTTTTTTTTTTGTGATCAGAGCCATGCAACAGCGACACCCCCTGATAGGTCACGTTACCAGGTCCCTCCATCCTCCGGTCACTTCTGCACCTTTGCCTCCACTGCTACCAGTTCATTACTCGATTCATTTTGACACCACCGTCCGTCTCTCATCGCCAGCGCCATGTTGAATGACCTTTGTGTCTCCGTCACTTTGTGTCCCTTTGTGTCCCTTTGTGTCCCTTTGTGTCTCCATCCTGTGTTTGCCCAGTTGCTGTTAGTTCAGCAGATCCGTGCTGCTGACCAAAGCCTTGTGTGCTTTTGTGTCCGTGCATGTGCGTGTATGCGTGGCTGCTGACGTTTGCGTCTCCAGACGGAGGACGTCCCGTCGTGCAGCGGCGTGAATGCTGATGTTTTCTGTCTTTTTTTTTGTCCTCTGTTTGTCATTCACTACCTGTATTCTTTTCCTTTCTTTCCAGAGGTTTCGACTCATAATGATCTTTCAACGCTGATTTTTCACCTCCACTAAGGGGTTTTTGTTTTTACCAGTGTTTATCTCTCTGTCTGTTTGCAACATAAGTCAAAACATTTGATGACATTTTCAAGAAATGTTGGGAAACTTACCAGGAAGATATTTGGTGTTAATCACCTTATAGCCCCTCCAAGTCACTTCCGACTTCCGACCCACTAAAGGTTCATGGCACTTGTTTTTAACACATCCAAACTCATAAGAAAGAGAGGATGTTTCCTTTCTTTCATATGGAAAGGATTTGGAAAACACTTGGCCAACCCTCGCAAGCGATGCCTTGAAAGTGATTCCCTGCGAGTTTAATCCATATTGCAATGTGTAAAAGATCTAGCTCTAAAATGTAGTTTTATAACCATTTCTCACTTTAATGAGCCTTGCTGCATGGCAATATGACCAAACGAACACAAACCTGACGAGTGACACGCGCATGTTCCACGCCACGCGTGATTTATGGCACGTGATGTGACTGCAATGATTGGTGGCATGTCGAGTGGAATAATATTCACCGCTGAAAGTGTACAAATTTATGGGGATGATAATCATTTGTAAGCCGTCAGCTTGATTTAGAGACATGAAAACCTCCAGTGAAAATCTCATTCCTTTGGCAAACGTTTCCACACAGACAGATTATTCACAATCCCCGGAGAGTGCTTAGACACAGCACATTTTCACATGTGGAAGGTCAGAAAGGCATTGCTGCTGTGAGCATGAGTTTGGACATCCTGCAAGCATGTTCAGCAGAAAGGAGGCCTTGGGTGTAAAAGACGACTTCTGGGTTGAGGAACCCGCCAGAGTAACTGCTTAGGAATGCATTGCTGACCACATTAAAGCTGATATCAGTCAGCGAAGGGCCCGTTGAGCTGCATGTTCCTGGATGGAATGTTTCTCGTGCATTGAAGAGAGATGATGTGCTGTGTTTGCCCTGGACGGCAATATTCCAAGGTTTTATTAGTTTTACCAGAGTTTATTGCTGCTCCGAGTGGCCAGCTTTCTCTTTTTTTTAATGTCTGCTGATGCACAGGGGTCTTCTTTTGTGTGCTTCACATCAAGTAAAGATCGCCTGAGGATGAAGAGGCGGAGATCGTCCCTTTCTTCCTCCCATGCGTGGAAACAAAACTTTTTGTTTCCTGTGCCAGTGTAAAAATGGTTTCTCTGTTTATTTGTATTTTCATTTAAATTCTAAATGAAAAGCAGATCCCAGATGAAATTTGAAACATCACTTCCTTCAGAGTTCATTGCGGCACATATTTTGCATCTGTGTGTGTATGTGTGTGTGTTTGTGTGTGAAGGGAAGCACCTCTCTCCTTTTTCCTCTCCATCCCTCTCTCCTTCTTTTTCTCCGTCTCAGCCCACAGCCGGCCATCGAACTAAAAAAAATCAATAAGCCATAAAGGGAATGGAGAAGCCTCTTATTTACACCAGTCCCGATGGAGAGGTGGTTTGTCTCTCCTCTTCTCTTTATACACTCCAGGCAGATGCGTTGGCTTTGCCTTCAATAACACACTTGACAGGTTGTCCAGATTAGAAGCTGATCTCTCTAAAGGATCGCAGCAAGGATGTGCTTAATGCGTAGCTGCTTTCCTCAGGATAACTGGATTAAAAATATTAATTTTGGAGCTAAACATTTCCACATCGTGTGTGTGTGTGTGGGGGGGGGGGGGTTGGAAGATGTG
The DNA here is from genome assembly GCF_040956055.1 of Brachionichthys hirsutus. Classification (NCBI taxonomy): domain Eukaryota; kingdom Metazoa; phylum Chordata; class Actinopteri; order Lophiiformes; family Brachionichthyidae; genus Brachionichthys; species Brachionichthys hirsutus. Next base: position 9,447,176 of record NC_090910.1, on the reverse strand, counting down.
AATGCTCACATGTTGATGCCCATGGAGGGTAAAGACCATGAGTGATACGTCAGGCCACAGGGGGGCCCCAGAGGCGTGAAGAGGGAAGATTCATGCTGACGCTCAGTGTGGGACTTCCTTCTCACTGAAAGCTGTGAAAATTCAGTTTTAACCATTGTAATTTATAATTTTGCCATGTGATGTAAATCTTGACAACTTTAAAAGCATGCATGTTCTATATGAGCATCTGGCACTGTAATCATCTTATAGCTTTGTGTTTGGGAGGCCTTTGGACTTGTTTCTGAAAGCAGCCTGCTTTTACTCAGCTGCTTGCTTCCATTTAAACCCACTCGTGCTGCATCCTGCATCCATAATCAATGTTTTGCTGCATGTTTTAGCCTACTAATGACACATTCTGGATGTTTTATATCAGTGTGAAGTTTTATTTTTAAATAACAGATTGTGTTAAAGTTTATTTCCTACCTTAAAGGCAGCTTTTGGTTTGATTCATTTTGTCTCATAAAATTAACGATCTTCTGCGGAAATGTGCCTGAGAAAGAAATAATTCATCAAAATTGTATTTTTAGGAATTATTCTTATTGCTCCTGGTCGCTGCAGGTAATTGAAAGGTGTGTTTTACAAACTCTCTCTATTTATTTGTTTGAGAATGCTCAAATCACCTAAGAGACTGATAAGCCTTAATGTCAAATTTATATTTTCCCTCTAAAAAAACCAATGGCAATTATTTTTTTTTTGCATTCCTCCATCTTCTTCTGTCAGTATAAAGTCTAATATGTTTGATGTTAGTCCAATAAATCTTCTCAAAGTATCTGCATTGTGAGATGGTTTTGTTTTACCCTGAACACTTTTACCATACTGTTTTATAATATATATTTATTTCCATTTCGATCACCATCCTGATATACAGTAAACAATTCTCAAAAAGGATTTGAAATTGAAGTTCATCAGAATAAAGCTTCCTGGTGATGAGGCATCCACTCAGTCTCAAAAGGCTGAAGCGAATGAATGTAAAAAATAAATTAGTTTTATTGTTTTTAAAGTTCAGCGTAAAGCTCGAGACTTGAAAATGGAGTGCCGACTCGAAAACGTCAAGCCTTTATCCTGTTTAATTAGGGTGCGTGAGTCAACAGCAGTTCAGACTCACCTTGATCATTTTTTTTTTTTTTAAAGTGACTATTGATGATAAAGCCAGACAGAATGTTCCCCCATGTCTGGGTCACTGTCTTACCCAACCAGCTGAATGAGCGGCAGCGATCTACCGCCATCTCTGCTGCCTTTAACTGGGATTTACAATCTGTTATATTGGGTGGCGTTCCTCAGGGAAGAGCAGAGTGTTGGAAGCTAATTGGTCCCAAACTGTCAGCGAGTCTCATTGTCTTACAGACATTAGTTTTTGCCTGTGAGTCACTTTTCTTTACGGGGGGGGGGGGGGGGGGGGGGGGAGCAGTCAATGGCAGGAGCTAAAGAGGAGAAAATAAAAGCAGTTAAGAAAAACTGTTTGTTGTTGTTGTTGACCAATTTAAAACACACACTGTGTTCCAGTTAGAAACTCAAATGATCATTTCATGAGTTTGTGAACCACTAAAAGTGTCTGATGAAGGATGGATTGTTTGCTCGGGGGAGAAATTGTTGCTTCTCTTCTGGGTTAATCAAGATTTACTGTTTACTGTAGCCTCGGTGAAAGTTTGAGCGACTTTACCTTCTGGGTAAAAATCAACCACATCTATTTTACATTAGTCAGAAATCTCAAATGAATTGTAGATGATAAGATTACTTCATCATGTATCTTATCTTATCGCGTGCATATTTGTGAGGTTGCATGAAGCTTGATGATGATGAGTGAATGCTACACTCAGTTGTGACTCACGATGTGGTCGGGAGGCTGCGCTGAGGTGGAATGTAGAATAAGAATCAACCAGCCCCCCCCCCCCGGGGGCATGGAAAACGCAGCCAAACTTAATCCTCAGTGGGGAGGTAAGCAGCTCAATCCCCCTCCACCACCATTGTCTCACCAAATCCCAACCTCGTGGTCTATCAAGAGCCCAGCATAAACTTTGCCTTTGTATGTGGACCCAAATAGCTCATCCCACGCTGACCTGAGCTCCGTTTGAGGAGAGGGAATCGTTTGTAATGTACCCGGTTTAATAATAATCGTCAGGCTGAAAAGTCAGTTAATTAGAGAAATACCACAGAGGCCCTCAGACAACTCCTGCTGAGCCCACCGCCAGTCCTAAATATGTCAAGTAACTCCTCCGCCACACAGTAATGGGCCGTAAGCAACTAAACCAGAACTTGTGGGAGTCTTTTGCATCATATTTCCATAACCGCCCATTCCGTCCTTACGGTTCCACAACTAACACTCAACTGCCTACTCCCTGCCTGAAAAGTGAAACAGTGGTTAGCATTTTTTTGCATTTGTGCTATCACCAGGGATAGCTGCTGAAACAGCCAATGAGAGGCAGCTTTGTCAAATCAGGTCCGTTTACTCCTCGAATAACCCGCTCGCATAAGTTTGAATTATTTTGCGTGGTTGTGTTCCACTTTCTTTTGTCTCAAATGCAAATTGTCGCCACGCATGCCTGGGTGGTGTGCTCACATTGTGGTTTGTCATTGGATACCTCGATGTACTTTATGATCTGTCACATTGCGCGGAATCACAGGCTTAATTAGGAAACTCAAATTATATCCGTCTCTAAACGCTCTGTTATTTAAAGCCTTTGAACCGAGTTCCCAACTGCTGCATACGGTTCGGACTGGCTTGGAACCATTCCACACAGAGGGCTTTCATTTACTCCCAACACACGCACACACACACACACACACACAAACACACACCATGTGACCATAGAATGAGAGAGTTACCATTCACTCTCTGTTTTTTCATGGTCAACATTTCTTAGGTTTGACATACTCCTTCGTACTACGATGCTGCAAACACAGTGGAATTTGTAAAAAAAAGAAATCGGCGCCGCACAAATATAATCTGGTGCAATTCTAATATTTAATCTCATGTATGTCTCTACCTTCTTTACTTATTCTCTCTTTCAAAACTCCATCACACAGGCAGCGGCACCCTGGAGGCGCTTATCCCTTCAATCCTGAGAACTATTTGCTCAGAAAGTATGTAGGTCGATCTGCTTTTTTGAATCCACGCAGATATGTCGCAATATGATTAATATTTCATATGTATACGATCAGTGAGCGCTGCCATTGTGTCGAGAGGGCTTAGTAGTCTAAAAGGCAATCATCAGGGAGAGGGAGGCTTATATAAACATGGAGCACACGACGTATTTGAATGGTTTTTTTAACCCCTAAATCCCCACGTAGACGTCAAACGTAAAGCATGTCAATCCATGCATTGTAGATAAAACATGGGGGGGGGTGTAAAACAACAAATCTGATTTTTTTTTTTTTTTTTTTTTTACACTGGTCTATTAAACTGGACTGCCACAGGGAGAAGTTGTCCCCATGTAAATCCAGGCCAGTGGTCCAGTCCGTGTGGATTGCTGCCCTTTCATAATGTGTTGCCTGGAGACCCGGTTGATCCGCATGCTCACTGTAATCCATTTCCTGGTGTTGATCCAGTAAACAGTTTACGTCACATTTTCACAAAATTCAAACCCCCCTGCGGAGTTAATAAATAAATGGTGAACGAACAAATGTACTTCTAGACCAAGACACAAACTGGGTCTGACTTGCGTTTATAAAACGGCCATAAACACTTTTAATTTTACAATTGAAAGTTCCATTTTCCTGGGTCAGATAATTGTTCCAAGAATTTCATCAAAAGAGAAGAAACATTTTTTTTTATTTTTTTTGGGTGATGAGCAGCAGAATATCTTTTTGGACAGAGGTAAAGAGGAAGAGCAGTGTCTGAGCGCTCTGATCTACTCTTCCTCGCTGTTTCTCTCCCAGCCAATGTCTGCTGTATTTTTTTTCCTCTTGTTACAGATGATGCCTTCAGTGCCGGGGATCAGAACAGCTCCGCTGTCTGCCTCTTGTATCCACACACACACACACACACACTCACACACACACACATGCTGTAACGCCCCCCCCCCCTTTGCGTTCTTTAATTCCCTGTAAATTCCACCACTGAGTGAAGGGCTTGGTTTGCTGTGTTGTGTGTGGATGTGTGCATTCCTGCTTCTGGAAGCCAGAACATCCCATCACATGAGAGGAGCGCAAGGCTGTGAGACGGATAAAAAAAAAGAAGAAGAAATATTTAAGGAAGAGGAAAGAGGGAAAATAGGACGACTTGCAGCCGGTGATTGCAGCAGAATGTGCCTCTGAGCGGTCAGCTGATGACGCGAAGCGCTGCACGCACATATGGAACAGCTTGGGCAGCTGCACCTGAAAAGAAGGGCTGCACCGTGAAACCTCCACCAGCACTTTCTCTCTCTCTCTCTCTCCGGTTCCTCTTTTTCTCTTGCTGTTTCTACATTTTCTCTCTCTCTCTCTCTCTCTGATCCCTGCCTGCCGGAGCGCTGGAACGGTTTCCCGCTGAGCATCAGCATAGAGGAGCAAGTTAACCGAAGTGAAGGAGGAGAGAGGAGGCGCGAGAGGAGATTAACACGGGAAAGAATGATTCGGGTATGAGGACGGAGAAGTTGACAACCATATTATGAGTGTAAAGGAAGAAGAGAGGGAGCGAGAGAGAAAAGCAGAGTGTGAAGACGGAGCGGAAACAGAGGTGGAGAACGGATTAGAAAGCCGGAATGCGCTGACACTGGAGACCTAAGTTTTTGTTTGCGTTTGGCACGGCACGTCCTGTCACTCCATGGGTTCATTCACACACACACACACACGCACACACCCCAGCCACACACACACATGCACACGCACTGTTTGCTTTGGAGGATGATCCCTGGAGGCCACGGCAGAAGAACACCTTCCGAGGAGCTGTTAACCTCCCACCCCTCATCCTCAGCTCGCCTCCCACTGGGCTTCTCAAAAGTACCCACCCTCTGGGCCTCTCAGCCTACCTGAGCCAGTCGCAACACGCCGGAGCCGGCGAGCCACGGCGTCGTAGTCATTGAGAGCCGGGGGAACCCCGGACTGCCCGCGGGACACAGTTTCGGTCAAACTGGCGCTTTGCTGATCCACTGACCCGCAGGATGTCCAAAGCTTCCAGGCTGTCCAGGCCCTCCTCGCTAGCGGCCGGATCCAAGCTGCCCTCCCCGAGAAAGGAATGCCCCGGCACGGCCGGTCGAGCCAGGGTGCTGAGCGTGGGGGAAAAACTGATGAGGGCAGGTAATGATGCTATCCTGAGCAGACAGAAGTCTTTAGCACCCGCTGCTCCACAGGACAAAGGACAGAGGGACACCCCGACTGAGACCCAGGCCCCGAGCCAGAGTCCCGGTGAGAGGGGCCAAAATATGGACTCTCCTAAAATGAGGATCAGCCCACCTAAAGCCACAAGTCAAGGCTTAGTGCACAGTAAGTAAGGCAGCAAACCAAGCTGAATGCAGCGGCGTGAAAGTTGTGTCCCACATTCTTATGGTTGTTTTTGGTGTGTTTTCCTTTCCCACTCGTCTGTCCTCGTCGGTTGGTCAGTTCAGGATGGAAGGGATCAGGCTCTTTTTGCCCATCGTGTGTCCTCTGTAATTCTACCTCACTGTGTTGTGCACCACCTGGATTAGGTCCCCCCCCCCCCTCCTCCTCCTCCTTCCTGCCTTGTGGCAATGGGTGGGAATCACATGGCAAGGATCTATAATTCACGGGCAAAAAATATATAGAGATGTTTTTTTTTTTAAAGGCAAGGGAATGCTTTTAGGAGGGCAAGTCCCAACAACAACAACAAAAATCATTCCGCTGTACATTTTCTTTTATGTCTTTGCGATTTCTTGATCAACAGTTCATTTCATTCTTTACTTTTGGAAGGTGGAAAAAAAAAAATACTCTGCAGCAGTGATGTTGTCCCACTGCCTCAGTCTCTTGTGGGGCAAAATAATGGAAGAAAGGGGGGGGGTCTTATCGTTCTTATTTGGCCTTCTCACCAGATTCCCAATCCTGCAGGGTGCAAAGCTTTCATGGTTGAAGTCTTGTCTCAACCTCAGAGGAGCAGAGACCAAGATTTTCTCTTTGCGGATCCTGTCATCAACTCCTAACAGTCGGATTGACAGACTGGAATTTTTCTCTTCCCGTCTGTTGAAATGTTTCCTGTCAGTAAATGAATCACACTTGACTGTTTGGTGCTCATACTTGCACTTCATGACGGCAGTCGGGACGTCTATGGGGGTTAGAGTGGAGGCAGGAGGCTACAGGGGTTGAGTGAAGTAAGAGCACGACGGAAGGAGGTCAGGAATGCAAGCAGGGCATGCTGGGAAATCAACAGGTCTTGAGCTGCGTCCCTCCCTGCAGTAAAGATAGGCTATGACTTATATGGGGACACGTTTGCGTGCTGGAAACCAGATGTTCTTGTCTGTGCAGCTTCCATTCCTTTTTTTGTTTTACACAAATAAATGGTCTTTAAGCAGAGCTCATTCACATGTCTTCGTTTGTCTTCCTTCACTTTTCCTCCGCTCTGTCCCCCCCCGTCTTTTCTCGTCCCCCCCCCCTCCTTCGATTCCCTTCCTCCTCTTCATTCCTTCTTTGTCATGTGTTGACAGCAGCTGAATCAGTTAATGAAATATGTCATTTCTCGCCCACAAATCATGTGCATTATGTCGCCAAAAAGAAGGGATGAACTGTGTCTATCTTCTGCCTTTCGCTCCCGTCCTGGTGCTCGTTTCCGAGCGTGAGCTTTGGGGACGCTGGGGAGCTTGGCAGTAACTTTGAAGCTGCACATTCAAAAGCCAACGCTCAGTCCCGTCTCTTTAACACTAGCTGCACGGTAGACCGATTCTGCAGCACTTAATTTTTTCCTTCCTGTGCAAGACTTTTACTTTAGGAGACTGCCGTTGGCTACGTGGAACCATGTGCTACATAAGCACTTGGATTTTTAAATAGCTTTCCCCTACAGGGCGGCTCATCGTATTCTCTATCCGCTGGTGTACAAACAGGCTGGTTAATGTTGGAGAGGTTCAAACTGCACCAGGTCTCCAGCTCCTCAGCTAATGCCGGTTGCAGGGCACGACGGCAGCTAAAGCGCGGGCCCACGGGGTCGCACAGAGCCGATGTGCACTTCACTGGCAAGACGATAAGTGTGTGTGACAGGTGACATTTCCACTGTGTGAAAGCTTCAGCGCTGACTGCTGCTTGCCAGAGGGCCCAATTTCCGTCTTAGAGTAGCAGCACCCGGCGAAAGTGAAATCCGTTTGACGTGTTCTGTTCGGAGAGGATATAATACGAGACTCTCTTGATGCCGCGTGACATTGCATCAGACAAACTGTTCAGCAACGTTTGGGTTACAGAAACAATCACAGTCTTTGTTCTCTTAGCTGATTCACTTTGCTTTTCCGTTGCATTGCTATTAAAAAGTAAACTATTTCAGTCTCATAAAACTAAAATGCATTTTTGGATGCTTTGGAACAATTCAGACTCTCTCACCAACTTTGGGCTTGATAAAATGTGGACTCAGCAAATCAGTCAGCAAAGACACAACAGGAACGCTTGGAGGATGTGACTAACAGTAGAAATATTAGCTTGAAGACATTGTCTTTCCTGAATTACATCATTGAATTGAATAGTTATGTCTAAAACTGGCAGCAGCAAAAAAAAAAAAGAATTTTACATTTCACAAATCAGCCGTCAGTTGTGCACCTGGGAGTGACTCTTATTTGCTTGATGTTGCAGTGATTTGCGCAATTGATTCTGTCTCATGTCTTTAATGTGCATCCATATGCATACTTTATAATACACAATAATACCCCCACTGAGAAGGCTGTCAAAAGGATTTCAAAACTGGCTTTGGGGATTTGTTACCATTCTGCAACAACAGCATTAAGTGAGTTTGGGCACGGCTGTTGGCCAATAAGGACGAGCTCAAAAAGGTGTTGGACGTGGTTGAATCCAGGACTGCGAGCATCAGAAGCGTTTTCACGCTGAACTCAGGGCTGTTTCGGACAGCTTTACGTCTTATCCTCTCTTGCTCGCCCATCAATCTTTTCTATCTTCTAACCTTCCGATCTTTCCCTTCTTTGAGACTGGATAAACTTTGAAGTTTATCAGTTCTGCTGCTGCCATGCCTCTTCATGCAAGGATTCGTTTTCAAGATGTTCTTGAGATAAAGCCAGTGCTCGTATACATTTGGATGACCTCACCCTCTTGTGATTTGGAAGACGAGTCAATAAATGAAACAGAGAATGACAATGTAGTGTGTGTGTGTGTGTGAGGATAAGCATTCATCTTTATCGTCTGCGTGTTCTGTTCTCATCCATATGCTGGAACACACACTTGTGCTCTGTTATTTCTTGCCTCTTGAATGTTTTGCAAGATCTATCACCACATCAGTATGTGCAGAGTTGCTCCGGCTTGTTATCGTGTTATTACAACATTTCATTGTTGCAAGTAATTTAGTGCATGAGCGTAGCTAACGGCAAAAGCGTTCTCAGCGTGTGTATGATTGGCCAGAGAGTCGTTAGATGTATCTCAGTTTTGCTAAAGTAGTAATGAATGACAGTATGAATGACTTGAAACAAGGACCTACTTTCTATGCTGATGATGCCTTACTTATTTTACTTTTTACTTTTTACTTTACTTTTTACTTTACTTTTTACTTTACTTTTTTTTTGGGGGGGGGGTAAAAATTGGCTCTACTAATATGAATGACTTTGAGAATTGGGAGGTGGTGATCTCCCATGTCTTTGACATTGAATCCATGAGTCGTGATTACATTAATTGCAGCCTCCTGGGGCTCTTTCAACCCCCAGTTGTCTCTCCGGGTGATTTCTACTTTGAGAACTATATGCAAGAGTTATTAAGATTACAAAATTCTCTGCCTCCTTCGCAAGAGTAAAAGTACCAGATTATTTCATTTGTACCTGAAGGAAGGCCACACTCTGAGAAGAGGAGTAGCAAAACAGGCGAAACTAGAAAGGTACTTCATGTGCATATCTCTGCCAGGGCCAAGCAGCCAGCTTTTGGATAATGTTTCAGGTAGCACAATAGCGTAACCATAACACTGACTTCACATGTTTTCACACCACTTTGCTTCCCACACCTTCACACAGTCCGATGTCAGTTCAGAGGAGGCTGAACCTGCTTCTCCACTGCAACGAAAAGCTTTTGATAAAGTCAAGTGATGAAATAAAGGGACTTGTTTTTCCACTGTGGTATATTTTAGGCTAGATATTTTATTCTGTTCAGAATTTTCACATTATTTAATAACTCAATACCTGATACAAAATTGATTATATCTTCTGAATAACTATCGAAATGTATACTAGAGGTTTAGCTAAAAATCCGTTTTAGCTATGTGACACATGAGCGGAACTGTTGTGACTCCTTAAATTGCTGAACAGGTAAGGCATTTACAAATGACCTGCCTTACAATGGCTTGATTGTTCAGTATCTTCCCCCGTTGCTGTCAGAGGTGCATTAACTTATCTCTCGATTGCAGTTTCATCTTTCCACCTCAGGCCAGTATACCCGGAGGCAAAAAGCAACACCTAAAGTAACCTTCTGTGGAATCAGGTGGAATGTGTCATTCACGGCAGGTCTGCACTCGAAACATTTGCGCCATCAAAATGACTTGCCTCAGAGATGCACTCAAAAAAAAAAAAAAATAAGATGCAAAAAAAAAGCCTTATAAAAGTGGGAACGCGTCCTTGAAATCACCCTGAATCTGGATCCAATATAACATTTGTTGGATTCTTCTTTGCTGCATGTCTAAGCAATCCCAACAAGCCTCGTGGAAATAATTCCTCCAACACACAAACACACAAACACATAAACACGCTGAACCGATCCCTACTTGGTGGAGGTAATTAAATCAAAAAGTACAACTTCTGAAAACAACAACTTTGTATATTCATGTCTGCTCCACCTGCCCACCTTTAAGTCAGTTTGGAGTGTCTCTTAATTTTCTCCACAATGCCTGAAGCGACAACTCTTCAATATATATTTTCTCAGCCGCAGGAGGTTCACTTCCCAAATAGCTTGAGAGAAGGCCGCTGAGTCATTAGGAGCACGGGAGGAGGTGTGTTCGCTGACCCGGGTCCGTGTTCAGAAAACGTGTCGATGTGAGTCATCCGTCAAGCTGAAACAGACAACAATGGCACCACTGACCAAGAAGAAAGAGCGTCAGTAATGTGACGACTCATGAGTTTGCATTGTAAACCATCTCGTTTGGGCTGGCGTGTTTTTCTTTCGGGGTGTTTCAGAGGGCAATATTTGCTTCTTCATGGCCGTGCAGGTTATAAAGAAACACGATCGACTTTTGTTCCATGTTAGAATAAGAGCAGACCAAAATCTCTGAAGTGAAAAGTGATTTTTTTTTAGACATTTAGACAATATGATATTAATGATCTTGTTTGAAAAGTTATTTTGCTGCATTTAATCTTCTTTTTTTCACACAGCTTATTTTCTTCCACACTTGTAGAACCTTCTTGACAAGTAACCCTTGAAGCAGATGCAAAAAGTTAATGAAAAATCCATACTTTGTCCCCGTTTTACAGTTTTTGTGTAAGTGTGAGTTTCGGATTGTGTAGAAGTGTACACACACAAACTCCTACACACTCCGACACCTTCATCTCCGGCGTTCAGAGGCTCCTAATTGAATCTCCTGCTGCGTTTCTTTCTTTCATGGCAACATGTTTTTTTTTCAGGGGATGGATTTCCATTTAATGCGTCTCATTAATATTTATTTATGTATAGTGTAGCTGAATGATATGTAGAGGTTGTTAAGCCTCTGACTTGTGTAGTCTCATCCAGCGGTTTTTAAACGCCTTTCGTCACTACCTCAAGTTACGACGTGCATGAAAAAGGAAGCCGTGTTCAAAATTACAGTCTGGCTTTTAGCTCAAGCTGTTTTTAAATCATATCCATGTTCACAAAAAAACATGGATCTTTTCCTTCTTTTCTTTACCTTTCCTCCTTTAAACTTCCCATTTTTTTCCTTTTATTTATGAATACTTCCCAAACTGCAGTGAATTTTATTATAATAGTTTTTTTTCGAGTTCTCTGACAGGATATAAAGCTTTTATGTGCAAAAAATTGAAAGCGTAGCTGCGTTTTATTGTCAGGAAAAGGAACTATTGACGAGACTCTTGGCATTACACTGATTTTCTTTGCCACCTACTGCGACAGCAGATTTTAGTGACCCTTGTCCCAATCTGCCCCATGCAGTCTCCAACATTGAAAGCAGCACCAGGCTGTGAATACACAGAGCCTGTTGTGAAAGTCACTCAGCTCGACAAACAATTAAAAAGGAACAATTTACTCCAACGCTGCCTGTTGATGAATCTTCATCTGTGATGCCGTTTAAGGACTCGGAAGCTTAATTCGTTCTGCCGGAGACAGATCTTTAAGCCAGCGGACTAGTGTTAGAATTCACTTTCTTTTGCCGGAAATTCAATTCAACGCAGAAAATAAACAGCAGAATGGAAGTTCCGGGAAGCCCGGGTTGGGAGTTGGTGCTTCCAGCAGGAGCAACGCTTCACCCTTGTGTCTTGGCCAAGCCGCTGGCTCGTAAAGGTTATTGATGATGTACGTGTGATGCGAGTGCCGAGCAGGTTGAGACAGCATTAAATCGCGTCTGATGTATCGTCTTCTTTTCTCCTTTTCTCCTTTTCCCTCCCTCTCTCTCTCTCTCGCTCTCTCTGTCCTGGGAGATGGAAAGACAGGCAGGCAAATGAAAAAGATAAATTCAAAAGTTCTAGTAGGAACTTGATTTATCTGCTGTATATTTTCCTTGTCCGTAAACATTTCGTCGCCATGGTTACTCCGTGCGTGCCCGTATGCGTGTATTTGCAATCCTGGTTTTTAGTGCGCAAAACTCTTCCGTCAGGTGCACGCATCGACACCTCTTTGATCGACACGTGTGTTTTACCTACAGTTGTGTTTACTCGTCTGGTTGCCATGGAGCTTTTCGTTGACTGTATCTGTTTCCCAGCAGCAGAGAAGCAGCTCACAGGAATCTGCCCTTTTTAATATGTTTGTTTCAACGCGAGGCTTAGCAAATAAAGGCTCAAGCGGCCGTGGGTGAGCATCTCTTCTTAGCAGGGGGGTCCCTTCAGATTAGCAGGTTGCCGCCGCCTTTTTAAATAGGAAAGTGAGAACTCGGGCCTTCGACTTCGTGGGAGAAGTGTGTCAGCGCCGTCAGCGAGACTGATTCTATTTGCAAGCCGTTCTAGTTTCTCTGCAGATCTCACACATCGCTTCAGAAAAGGATGCCAGGAGTCGAGAGAGGTTGTTTTTTTATTTAGGGAAGGGGGGGAGTCTAATTTTGTACCTTTAGTAGTGTCTGCAACAAACGGACTACTCACATGCATCAAGCCAAAAAAGAATTCTTGCCAGTGTAATATGTGAATTGTTACAGTCAGACGACTGGATTTCATTTTTAGATTGCACATTTCCAACTCGGGGGGCAATTTTTGCATAGTTTGTATAAGAGCATCATTCAAGAAGAATAAACGACATGAAGTCGGGGGGCAAAATTAGATTTCACAAAGTAAGGGCCGAATGAAACAAATGAAGAGATTCGGGTTGTGCGTACGTCGCATCGTAGGGCTTGAAGGTCACGGTGCTGATGTCAGACGATCCGCCCTAATCAAAAATAGTTGGGCCAATTTCCAAAAGGGCCTAATTTACCACCCAAACAGACAGAGCCAGCTGTGATCATTGCGTCCTCAGCGGGGTCTCAGCCAGACGTCGCCACCGTAATGACTCTCAGATTGAGAGAACGCTCCTGCCCCGGCTCTGAATCCATTAAGATCGCCGGGACCTGTGTGCACTGAATCCGAAAGCCCCGGGTTCTGAGTCAATAATGAAGGTGACAAATTCAAAGCACAGATATCTGTTTCTCTCCTTTTATAATGGTTTCTGTGATTTTGTCATTTTACATCTGCCTCTTATTGAAGAACTATAATTGTGTTTTTCCATTCCTGGTTTCTAAAATTGCTCTTTTCCTTGACCTTTAGAGGTTGTCTTGTGTTCTAGGCTGTCATGCCCGTGTGACACGTTTGTGTGGGTGTGTGTGGGTGTGCTGCACTTTAGCTTTTACAGTAGTGATGATTTTTCTGCTCGCACACATGCAGGAGTCGTGACACATCAACACACTGGGTGTGGAGAGTTCAATGGCTCCTGGCATGTAGCGCCCCCAGCTGTACAGCTAACAGGATTTCAAGTTGAACTTGAGTCATGATGCTCAAACTAGGTTCAGTTCTCGTGTAGATTAGTGTCTCTCGTGCCGTTTTTCCCACTTTGACTTGACGTTCATTTATTTCCCAGTTTGTGCAGCTAGTTAAATTAAGCTGTGACTGAAAACGTGAGCCTTTTTTCTTTGGCAAAAATGTTCACTTTTTGACATTTATTCATTTTATCCCAGCTAGTGCAGCTTGTTTAATTAGCCTGTGAATTTATTTATTTTCTTTTCCCTGCTTCTCATTATAGGCTGATATTAGCAGCGGTGGAAGAAGTATTTGGAGGTAAATGTGCCGTGCTGCAGGATTAGTCAAACATAAACCAGGTTTTTGCCTTTAAACCCCTTGTTTGTGTAAAAGCTTGCAAGTAATATGAGAAAATTCTCCTTAAACATCATGTTTAAAAGGTTCCTGTCAGTCTTTTCTGGTGTTTTTTTTTCTACATTTATTTAGCATTAGAGTAGAAATATAAAGTATTGTTAGTATAGTACTTCAGTACATTCCATCACTGGAGCTGGTTTGACAGCTTCCCTGTGCCTCTGAGCATCTTTATTACATTCTGACTGTATTAAGAGCTTGGATACACTGAATTGGGGATCAAATGCACTCCTCCTCCACCGTCTTTTAAATCTGGGGATTTTTCTCAAAAAAAGGGGGAAGTAATACGGTTTGGCTGTGTGATGAATTCACTGCTAAGACATGCCTGCTTTCCAGCTTGGCAGCTGAAGCCATCGTGAAACTGACGCTGCTCTTCAGCCCGAGCCGCAGTGAGAGGGAGGTCTGAGGACGCAGGGCGTCGCACGGATTGTACAGATTGTGACAGATTACATCTCTTCCAGCCAAATTGTGCGCTGTGATTATGAGTTTCTTAAGTAAAGTTGACATGAACTGATGTTAAGCGCTGCGGGTTCAATAACCGTGGTGCACGGGAGAATTTTGGGACACTGGATTTCTTGATTGAAATCCATGGAGGTGTGCTTGTCGGCGTCATTTGCCCTGTTTGCTTTCTTCTTACAAGCATTGAATTAAAAAAAAGAGTTTTGGAAGCCGGAAGGAGCAAATGTAATCAAACATTCAAGTAAGTGATGACAATGAAAGATGCAATACTTCTGAGAAAAAGTGGAAAATGCATTTCAGATTATTTTGGCTGTGTAGAAGTCAAATGTTCCCCTTCATTATTTGAGGAGTCTAGAATGTTGTTTTCTTGAGTTACGATCAACCCAGCAACCATTTGTCATGATGCATCCCCGCCAACAGCGTTTCAAGTTGCCCGGCGGGGAAGCGTAGATGTGTTCTGATAGGCAAATCAGAAACTGTTATCTAACAGCGCCTGTTATGTAACGTATGAGGGTTTTTTTATTTATATATTGCTATTATCATTATATTTTTTACCCAGACAGACTTAAAGAAAAGACAACGAATGACACAACAAGAAGAATGCATTCTGATGTTATTGAAACATAAAATTTTAAGTTTAAGAAAACCCTAAAAAATACACATCAACCCCAATTCACGTTTGCTCTTCATGGTGGGTTAAAAAATTTTTTTTTTTAAAAATACCAAGAACAATTCAGAACCTTTTGATGATGATCCGGATCACCATGTGGACGGTGTAAATCTAATTAGGAGCTGCTTGGCGGAGGTTTGCGCTCTCCCAGTGCTTTTCTAGTTTCAGTTGTTTCAGCACAAAGGATGGGACATATCCGGTCGATTCAACTAAATGTTGGCAGAAATAATAATTGCAAGAAATAAACGGCGGATTTTTTAGTCGTAAAACATTCTAATGATTCAGCTACAGGGATGGGAATGAGCACCGTTGCCACACTGAAAGCACTGCACCGATGGAGGATTATGCGATTTCTACAGCATACGCATATATAATGTAATACAAAGTCTGATCTATGCTTTCTTTCTAGCCTCCTCTCCTCCGTTTGCTCTATTCGTGCTCTTGGAGACAGAATTGTAATTGTCACTGAGGCCAAGGTGTGTGCCGTCGATATTTCCTGCTTGTTGTTAGATCGCTTTAAATTCTACGATCGGCAACCGGAGTGTGTTCCTTCAATGGGACGCACAGAGGGGCGTGTGATAAGTTGATACCGAGGCACACGGTTCACATGTGATGGCTCACGCTTAATGTGATGTACAACCAGCAGTCATCAGTTATTCTTATTCATCGTTGAAACTATTTCCAGTACCAATAAA
Organism: Brachionichthys hirsutus; assembly: GCF_040956055.1. Taxonomy (NCBI): domain Eukaryota; kingdom Metazoa; phylum Chordata; class Actinopteri; order Lophiiformes; family Brachionichthyidae; genus Brachionichthys; species Brachionichthys hirsutus. The sequence goes on along the minus strand of NC_090910.1, from coordinate 9,431,730 downwards.
AGGGGGCTTTTTTGTCGATAAGCAAACCGCTCTTATCTTCCGGGCCAATTCATCTTCACATTTTCATGGACATCCATTTCGCATATTGAAAAGCAGATGCCGTGCTGCAGCTCGGCGTTAAAACAGTCGCAAATGGAGGAAAAAACAATGTTTGTTCGGGGGGGGTTGTTTGGCATTAAATACTACATATTATGAATATTTTAGTTGCACAATTCTTGGCTTTTCTAAAGGCATTATATTATGAACAATAATTCTTCTGCTGCACCAGATGGCACTGAAGTGCAGTTATGAGGCCAATACACAATTAAGCTAAAAAGGCTTTTTGTATTACTGTTAACCTGATTAGGAACAACAACAAGTGTATTTGCAGTTTTTGGTTTGCTGGACTGCAACTTTAATAATTCAAACGTGTTGCTGAATAGAGGCAGAGAGACAGCAAATGGCAGCCAGATGTGGAACCAGGTAGAGGGAGAGAAGAGAAACCAGAATTTTATTCTCTCATTTGAACAATGCTCACTCGCCGGGAGCAATTTATATGCACTTTGTGCACTACAAAAGTTGCACTGGAGTAAAAGCTTCTCAAGCTCAGTGGTCAACGATTGTGCGATCCTGTGTCGGGCATTGCCTTTGATGACGAGCAGGATTTCCTCTGGTAGAGTCTCTCTCTTTCAGAATGAGGTCAGAGCGAAATAACCTGATCATCATAAGCATCCTCATTATCAAAGGCAAACCTCACAGGGGAAGACGGAGCTGGCATGATAGCAAAAACCAAAAACAATTCAGCAGCGCGGTCGTCACGTGTCGCTCACAGAGGCCGCGGACAGGAACGCTTGTGCGTGCTTTCGTCAACGGATCGCAAAACGCCCACAGCAGCAAAGAATGAATGGCAGTAATTCTCAACTCTGATATTTTACACGTTTGAGCCCATTTAATCTATCGCTGGAGGAAAGACTTGCTTTATTCTAATGTTATTATAGTGCTGCAAGATTAAAGAGGCGTCCGCGTGAAGATTTAGATCTTGTAGTATCTTCCAGCTAGAGTCCAGGGCCGTCCTGGCAGTAGCAACGGAGCGATGAAGGCACTTTCCTCATTTACTTAAGTGCAATATATTTCTTTACTGAGACATTTCTGCCCGGCCTGAGATTCAAACCCGCGACGCTCAGATTTGCGAGCCAACTCCTCGAACACGCCAGCCCGGGCCTCGAGCTGGCATTCGTCCCCCTGCTTTGTTAAACCCTGGTGCCTTCACTCGCTGAGCCATGTTTCACTCTCTGCTCTGCAGTTGTTGAGATTTTCGCCGGCCGCCGACCGGGATGACGCGTTCGCGACCCTCTCGTAGAACGTTATCTGTCCGAGCACATCATCGCCGCCTGCATCCAGACACGTGGAGCTCAGGCCTACCCAGATGCAGCGAGAACAACGGTCAGACAGGCAGTGAGACAGGAACGCAGTCACGTGACCCCCCCCTGACCCGCTGTGCTATGTTCTCTAGACGAGTTATGTCTCATTGTTCTTTTCTGTCACTCTCGCAGTGCGATCACACTGGCCTCATAGTGCCACATTTACTCCCCCCCCCCCCCCCGATCCGGACGCGATCGCGCACCTTTCACTTCACATTTACTCGACTTGTATTAATTTATTTCATCGGTAGCTGCTCAACTCTCCAGACGTCGGTCACGGCCGGCAGATTCTGTAACGCGGGCCGCGCCGCTTCTGCTGACAGTTATTGGTGACGTGTGAAAATTCACAAAGCCGCGCTGCTATTTGTGTCATTAAAGCGTGGCCGCCGCCCTCAAACTAGTGAGGTCATAAAGTCATGTGAAATTCCTTTTCGTGCATTCGAGTGTTCGGTGCTGATTCAGAGATCATGCGAGGCGACGCTGTTGCCATCGGTGAGAGGCTTTAAAGCAGAGTTCAGCAGCTCGCCGGGGATTTGGACGATTTGAGGCTAAATATTTGTAAAGGGAGTCTCAGTCCGCGGGCTGAAGCGGGATCTGAGAGGACGGGCAGCCTGGGGCCTCGTTCTTGGTGCCTTGAATCATTTTGTTTAAAAGGTGCACGGCAAACCGAAGCCTAATGCGAGGCAGCGAGATGTTGACTCTCGTGTTCTTCACACGGGAGGGGAAGATGTCATCTCAGTGACGCCTTTTTCCTGTTTTATTACAATCATGTAGATTTACTGACATGCAGCTGCAAGTAGATTGTCTTTTTCAACTTCACATCTAAATCTGCCACTAGTTTTCCTTCAGGCTTTTAATTTGTTTTTTTTATTGCCTTTCAACCCATGAAACTATTGAACCTCTCTTCCCTAAATCTGCTGCCTCTCATTTCCCCTTCTTTGCGTAGCTCCGTCTCTTCCAAATCCCACATCCCGCTGCGTGACTTCAGGATTCCTCGGTTCCCCGGCCTCCGAACCGCATCGTGTCAGGTGTAAATCTCGCCCCTGGTTAAATCCCAAGTATTCTGATTTATTGTGTCTCCCCCTTTCCATTTTGTTGGGATCTCTTTTCAGCAATACCGGGATTTATCAACTGAGGGATTAGTCAAAGCAGGTTCTGTTTATACTGTTCCTGCAGGAAGAAAGTGATGTCAGAGCACATCTTCTGTCGCCGAGTCCAAAGTGAGTGCGTTCGGTCTCTTGTTATCGGCTCTATAAATGGCTTTTTGCTCTGAGTCAACAGCCTTTTGTCATTCGTTATTATGTGATTAAAAAAAAGAAATAGATACGCATGCATAAAGCCTCCATCCTCGCACACCTGAATCTCACAGGGAGCGTTTTCTTTTCATGTTTTTGTGCAAACTCCTGCTTTGAAGTTGGGTTTTCCTTGTGCGTTTCAACCCGCCGAGACAATGCACGCCATTATCGTCTCCGCCGGCGGTGGGTTTTCTGTGATTGCGTGCACAAGAGGGAGCGGTCTTCTTCTTTCTATAGCACACGGTGCACAGACTAAACAGCGAGACGAATGTTTCCGGGAATCCAACCTGGCACCGAGACAACCCAAATCCGCCCGCGTGGCTTGACGGGCTGACTGAGCGAATCACGTTGAGAACAAGGAGAACGGACGCGTTCTGAGACAGGAGAAGAGGAAGAAACGGGGTTGTAGAATGAGAGAAGAGAGGTTCAGGTTGTTCATTTCAAGCTTTGATTCTGCTACATCGGTTTAATAATTCCAATCGAATACAAATTTTATTCATTAAGTCGATGGCTGAATGCTTAGAAAGCAGCAGTCGTCAGACGGGGCAAAAGATGCGAGCACTCAGACTCATAAGAAGGATTTAAAGGGACACTCCACTGATTTGACTCATCACATTCAGTTCACTCATCACTCGGAGAACGGCACACCCCGTGGAAACAGTTGAACGATGTCGTGTGTGTGTGTTCTCTGCATGGAGCACTTCAAATTCGGCTTAAATATCCCTCGTGACATTTTCAGAGCACAACGATGATGTCATGAAATTTGACTCGGTGACTACAAATCTGCGCCAAACAAAAAGCCTCTAGTATAAACTGAGCATATGATTTTGGAGAATTTTTCTTTTGCTATTAGGATATAATCAAAGATAACCATCATGGGAAATTTAAGAACTTAGCATTTTGGATGGATTACGCTGAAAGTTGGGATATTTTGGCCGCCACTGCACCAATTTTGCGGAATGGAAATATGAGAAACCCACATTAGCTTTTAGATTGGGAAGAGGAAAAACAAGAATAGTGACATTTCTGCATTAAATAATAAGAAATGGAAACATCGCATTACCTTTTTTTTTTAACATTCAGGGACAATTTATGATGGAGGCTATTTGCTGCGTTCACATTTTGTTTTATGTCCACATTAAGTTGCGCTGTTGGTGCTTTCAGACATGCCTGAAGCCTTTGCTGCGGTTTTATCAATCAATGCCACCGTGAATTCAACAAATCAAGGCCAAACTGTAATAAACCTGTAATAAACCTGACTCTGCTTTATGCTTTAATGTTAGCGTGTTTCGGCCGCGTTCCCAACTTGACCCTTTATCTTCAGGGTAAAAAACCCATGAGGTGTTACCTTCATTCAGAGATGTTAGCTGTTCACGGCTTGAAGAAAAGCCCAGTGTGCTGCTGTCAACCTGTCTCCTCCCGCATGTCACATTTCACCTTATATACGTCTTACACCCCCCCCCCCCCCAACTCCCACCTCCACCCTTTTTATTTCACCCAAAAGCCTGGCCTGCTCTTGCTTGGCTGCTATTGTGAGGCAGCAAATTAAAGGCTGGGAATTGGGGAGCAGCGGTTGTGATGTTGCGGTGAAAACCATTGGCAGACTATAAGAAAGGCGCCTTGTTTTGGCGGGGGGGGGGGGGGGGTCTCTGGGGCTATCTGGGGGCTACCATGGGCTTGAGCCTCATTGCGGTCAGCAACAACAAGCTATTGGATGTGGAGAGAAAGTTTCAGACACACCCCCAACTCCTACTCGGTGCTTCCACCCACTCCCTAACCCACCAACTCCTTTTCCTTGTGCCTGGAAAAGTGTATCTGTGTCCGATACATCCAAGCAAGACGCCCCCCCCCCACCCACACACACACACACACCTCCTCTCCATGTGTTTTTCCTACAACCCCACATTATATTTCTGCTTTTGGTTCTGGTCGATGGGAGCCGGGGTGCTTCGGCTCGGTGTCAAGAGGGAACACACACACACACACACACACACACACACTCCGGCTCTGACGTCTACATGTGACAACAATGGCTGTAGGCTGGGGGAGAGAAGGCGGGTGGACGGGTAGCGGCAGTTCCTTGGATGGCCTGATTGGAGCATAAACAGAAGTCCAGGAAGTGTTGAAGTAAGAGCGAGTGGGAGGGGGTGCAGATCTGCTGGGAGAGATCATAAAGTTTGGGACTGAGTGTGGCGTGAGGGGATGGTGCACGAGCGAGACTGGAACTTTCCAAGACTTTTTCTCTTGAGGAGTTTTTTTTTTGTTTTAGCCTGAAAGGGAAGGTAAGTTGCTTCGAGGATGAACAAACATCCTTCAACCGATGTCCATATGCTGAACCTGACTCCTGTCCAGATTGTCCCTCTGTCGATTCAAACCGATGTCTTCGGTATGGGAAAGTGTCCTTGCATGACTTTAAGGAAAGCCTTATCGTTACTATTGCATGTGCAACTTCATTTTAAATTCCGGATGCTTTCGGCTTGGTGTCCTCAGTCAGTGCTTGCACAGTTTTCCACTTTGATTTGCTTGGATCTGTGTTTTTTTTTTGTGTTGCTTGAACGGCGGCCAGCCATTCAGCACCGGTGCCATCTAACGTCTGCTGGGCTGTGTCTCATTAAGCTAATGGGGGAGATGAGTGGAGAGGGTCAGACCGTGATGGACCAAAGATGAAAACACAACGTTCATTTTCTCAACCCCCCCCCCCCCCCTTTGATACTAATCATCCCAGATTCCGTGATTAGGCGTCCTACTTTTCAGATGGCAGAGGAATGATGTCGGCAGGTAGGCAGACATGGTGGTGTAAATAATGGCCTCTTTCTTTTTTATTTATTTATCTAAGAGCGATGATACCGTGTCAGTAGTTTGAGTATTTTACTGTCTTAACAAGCCCGTTTTCCTGTCTGGACATCTCCATTACCAGCTGCAATTGGTTTAACATATTCCGCTGTCAAGCGGATTTGCATCTGGAGGAGTCTGGCCTGCCAAAATAAAGGCAGATGGAAAAATTAATTTTAAAGTGGGTAATTTCACAGCCGTTCATGTTTGGCATGAATCTCATCTAATGTCAGATTTGGTTTTAAAATGGCCTTTTTTTTAACAGTTGTTCTATTATAAACTAGTTAGCGCACCAATTAGACGTTTCTTGGAGCACAGAAACGTGCTGTCTTGAAGCAGTTCTGGAAAGTTTCTTTCTGCACGGTCCGGCGTTCGGCGGCGGGTGGTTGATTTGCTGCGTCTCTTCCACCGATGAATACGTCAGCTTCAGTTCCCGCTGCTGGGAGGGTCAGAGAGGAGCGCCTCATCAGAAAAACAAATGAGCTCGCACCCCTGCACCCCTTTCAGAGTTCCCGAACATCATCCTCTAGAGAGCTCTAGACTGTCTCCCCTGCCCCTCCTCCCTGTGCTATATGCTGACACAGCAAGTTGTCAATGCCCCCCCCCCACAGGAGCAGAGGAAGCTGTTATTAACTGGAAGGCAATGGTTTTTGATTCAGCCGAGCGACTTGTTCAAGCGCTAACATGGATTTTGGACGTGTTTTTACAAGCACACAGTGTAGCTCTTGAGCATGCGCCCCCGTGTGTCTGATGTTGTCTGCTTTGCTAAAAGGGATTCACTGCAGAAGACTCGATTGCCCGACTGGACGACTCTCCAGACACATTTGATTTGAACAAGAGATCAAGAACTAAGTTGTGTATTAAGCGATACACGTCAGCGGCCGTTGGGTTTTTTACAGCCGACACGGGACATTGAGCCTGGTGGAAACACACCTGGACCCGCCGGGGGGCGGGGGGGTTCGAGACGGGGGGGTTAACCAGGTGTTTCACCTGCAAGCTGTCAGCATCGGGCTCTGAGCCAACGTGCCGTGTCTCATTGAGCCCTCAGCGTTTGATCAAGCCTGTTGTGGAGCTCTTATCTCATCTCCCGTTTGTGGCCGAGTCACGTGACTAAAGGCGCTCTCTAAATTAAAGCCATTCATATTGCTGCTGGTAATCAGGCGCTGCAGCAGTTTTGCTCAGCTGATCCCGTCCCGTCATTCCGGCAGACCCGAAGCTACGCTGATGGATAAAGCTTCTCGTCTAATCGGAGCGGTGACGATGGCAAGGATTAATCAGATAGAACCTTTGTCTCGTTAATTGACTTCTAGCTGTCACAAGCTGACCTCATTTTAGGGACTTGAGGGACAGGTGTGTGCGCGCACCTCTGCCGCCACCATCCCATAATCCTCAGCTTCAGCAGCAGTTTGAATTCTTTCATCAGCTCCATATGGAAAACACTAACATTATTTCATTACCAGTCTAATTCTGTTTTCTCTGGGGACCTCTCTCTGCCTCGCCAGCATCCTACTATCGATATAATGCATCCTTTCAAGGGCAGGAAATGTAGTGCTTCATTGACTCAGTGCAACAATGGCGCCGCTGTGTTCTGAGGACCTTTATTTTCCAGCGACTCACTCCAAGTGTCGAGCAAAGTGTCGCCTGGTACTGCTCGGCGCCGAAATTGTCAATAGTGTATGAATGTGTGCGTGAATGGTTGTCTGTCTGTCTGTGTGGGGCCCTACGACGCGCTGGCGACGCATCCGGGGTGTGCCCCGCCTCTCGGCTCCAGGTGACTCCCGTGACCTGCAGAGCGGAAAAGCGGAAGAAAATGGATGGATGGATGGACGGAAAATAAGACGAAAGTTAAAAAAGAAAAATAAATCACGGTTTAGAAAGTTTTCAAGTTCTTGCCCTTCACGGATTCTGTGAAGTCACTTGTGTGATTCTGTGATTATTTCATCTTTCTCTCTAGCAGTAAAGAGAAAGTGTGTGTGTGTGTGCGGGGGGGGGGGGGGGCAATAACAATTTTCTCCACCCACGGGCTCGGACGGAGGCGGTCGAGGCTCCAGCGGACGCCGCTCTTGCCCGCCTCATTCGCTTTTACCCCCATCGGGTCTTTCCCCTCTCCCGTCTGTCTGCCCTTTTAAGTATTTGGTTTGACGCGCCGCCTCCCAGAACGCACTGCAACATACCAGCACTGTTTTTGCTCAGTGTCTGACAATGCTTTTCTGTGCACATCAACAGGAGTTGCATGTTTTTGTCCTCCCGGCTAACTGAGATGTTCTAATTTGTCTCTGCAGATCTTTTAATGCCCCCCCCCCACATGTGCCAACCCTTTAGATTTGCTTACATCTTTGGAAATGTGTAAAACACTTGCCTAATACTTCTTTCCTGAGGAATGTTTAACAACCTGCTGCGTCTTGCCCGTTTTTCCTGACATCTTTTTTCTTTATGCTCTCTATGTGACCGAGTTGATTGTTTGCTAAGGAGCCATTATCATGACAGGGTTTCATAATTACCCCCCTCATGCCTGACAACTTGAAATGCTTTTCATTCAGCCACGGTCTCGATCATAAAACGTCCTTTCTATGAAAATGTTCTGCAAAAGCCAGTGGCACGCTGGATGTTTTTGTTAAGCTCGGCTATTCTTAGGAACAGCAGCCGCCAGAATTCCGGATCTGGAAGTTTTTGAGGAAATTTGTCTTCTATACTTGAACATGGGAAAGTTTTTGGTCTGTTTAAAGAACGCCGTCCTGCTTCGGCTGATAAAGACGGCGCCCCATGTAATGAAATACAGAGCCAGATGCTATTTTTGCTGCTTGTTTACGTCGAGCCATGCAGGCTGTTTACGGTACTCAGATGACTTTATATAAGTTGTGGCAGGATTATACGAGTGCTATACCTCAAATTCTGTGTTTAACACTCATGGTCCCCAGAAGGTGAACCCCCGCTGGTAATATATTTTCCTAGTCAGATTTATTTTTGATTTAGTGCAACATCTGGGCTCTACGGGGGTATAGCATCCCAAATTAGTTTGACGGACGGCGGCGATGAATGAACTTTGAATATTTCCCCAGTGTGAAAATATTGCAGAAATATTTTAGCAGTTTTTATGGCTGTTCTTAATTGGATTCAGGTGTTTTCCATCTTTGCATGTCCAGCAGCAGCAGCAGCGGCAGCGGGCATCTTGCTGAGCTCTTAGCTTAAAAGGCATTATCATTTAAAGCTAATTTTTATAGATAATATCTACATTATAGCAGCAGTCTGAAGGTTTTACCAGTCTATCATTACGCTCCCCATAAATGGAACAGAATGGCTATAAACTTTGAGTTTCCATTCCCTGCATCTGCTTTAAAATATCAAGGCCACAGGACATTCCACAAAGTTATGCACATTTCCTTGAGTTGATATAATGGTGGGAAGAGGGGAAACCGCCCCTTAACACACACACACACACACGTTCTCCAGACACACCAACACACAGTTCCTTCCCCTTGCACCCTTTGTCACCTTTCCTTTAGCGCTTTGTTTCAAAGTTTCCTTCCTTTCCCGGAAGCAGCGCAACAATGAGCCGCTTTATTTCAGCTCTCTATAAGACCTGAGACAGCTGGAGCCAACGGGGCCGCTAGCCGCATGCTAAAGCCATTAGGCGGTGGATGATGGCGGTTAGCCGCAGAGGCATCACAAAATAACCATTCCACAACATGCATAAAGAAGGCGAGGGAATGGCTGTGGGACGTCGTTGGCTATACCTCAAAGCGTTCGCACGGGCAGCTGTTGAAATTCGTGTCATTTGGAAAGCACCTTATAAGGACAAATGTGCGCCACTAGCCTTATTCACACTACCATATCGATTCCTATTACAGTGTGCTAGTTTAGCCTGAAAGCTACGCGGTATCTGCCCAGGCAGATCAGAAGTCTTTATTATGAGACGCATACCAGAGACATCCCATTCGGTCTAGTCAAGCTCAGACGGTTCGAGCGAGCCGTCTGAATGTCTTAATTACAGTCATCTCAATCTGAATTTACTGGAAGTGCATCCATTATGCACGTCTTGCTCGATACCAGCACGCCACAATTAGACCCGCAATCACGACACAACTACGAAGTCGAGTTCCCCAGCAAATGTGCTGCAAGGCTTTTTTGTGACTTTGTAGAAAAGTGGAATTCTTTTCATCTATAGCGTATGCTGTTAGGCTTTAACAGCAACTTACACAAGCTATAAATGTAAAGCATTCTGATAATAAATAGCAACTATTTCATATTATTAATTATTATGTCATCAAATGGTGATATGAACATTTCATTCAGCAATGTTACGGCAAAGTTGAGGCTTTAATTTGCTTCAACGAAAACATTTTTAAATGAACAACTGTATAAAAGAGGAGAAAATGACTCATTCATTCTATTAATTTAGTTGTGAGTGTGTGTGTGTGTGTGGGGGGGGGGGGGGGGGTGTCCTCTGTGCTTTTCTAGACGACGACATCTTTGGACCATGTTTCCATGGAGCAGCTGCGCCCTTCATCCTCCATCGTGGCTCTTCGTTTAAGTGTCAGTTCTCTGATTTCCATTTGTCGAGAGCGATGAAACGATTTCTCAAATTGTTCCCTTTTAAGGGGCCGCAGTCGGGTTCCGTGGGCTTGCAGAATGTATCATCATTTCCGTGGCGGTTATGTGCATCACAGAATGTCCCGCTAAGCTGGATTCTGCACTGCTTTGATCAGGGTAGAGTTCCCCCCCCCCTGCTAATCCGCTTGAGCTCTAAATGTTTGCCCAGAACACGTACTGTACGCACACACTTGCAAATTGTGATTAAAAAACAGCTGTGAAGCACTTGCCAAAAAATATGAAATGGTCCGAATAAGTCAAAAGCGGACAAAGTGACATAACACTTGAATGTCAGGCTAAACATTTGCGTGTGTTTGCGCCTCTTTTTGTGAGTTATAGTTTGTGTCTGTGGGGAACTCGATCCCATTAAGCGCCGCCTTGTAGTTTTATGCACCTATGTCTGCAGAGGAGCTCTTTACCCAGGGTACAATTTACTGATGTCATACCCCACCTGTGGGAAAATATAATGGCCATGATCTCTGATCCATATTTTAATTACAGCTGCAGGACACAGACGCGATTACAGAATGCAGAAGTCTTTCTTCGTCTCATTCCTTTTAGGAGCCGTTTAATAACCCCTGATGGCCCCGGGGGGGCTTTTGGGCAAATCTCTGCGGCCTGCGTTGGAGTGCTAAACAAGTGGGAAGAGATTTTTTTTTTTTATCTTGATGTGCGATGATCTGAAAGGGTTTAATGAACAGCTGAAGATGGAAGGAGGAAGAGGAGGAGGAGGAGGAGGAAAGGGAGGACAGCGATGGTAGAAAGAAGGTGCGCACGACCCTCCCTGCATGACATCACTGGCATGTTTCAGCACTGATCACATCTTCGTCCTGGGAGGAGGACCGTGCTTTTGTGGTGATGTCATTCTTAACCAATCAGAGGACTCCTGATAGTTTGGTCAGCTTACAAGGCTGAAATAGTAAAATATCAGACTAAGTATTTTCCCCCTCTCAGATTGTGTTGTGTCTTTTTCTGCTTTTTCCTGAGGTCATTTTTCGACTCGTGTTGAAACTGATGCATCTCAGGCCCGTTCCTCGGACCGAGGGGTAACGACTGACTCGCCCACAGAGGAGAGAGAGAGCCCTGAGGGTATTAGGGCTAAACTATAGCTTAATAGCACCCGAGTGAATGGCTTCGTGCCCGTTTCTACTTTCCTCTGTTTGCTTTCCACCAGGCAGCGCTGAGCATTATTTAAGCCAGGGGGGGTCAGACCAGTGAAACATTAGAAATGTGTTGTGACTGTTGTGTTAGACGACTGTAGCGAGGGGGGTGGGGGGGGGGCTTTATTCAAACCCTTTGCACAGCCAACGCACAATTGTCACAAATAAATGTTGAGCAACCCGACTGCGTGACCCTGATGTGACTGAGCAGGGAGATTTGAAAAGAGTGGAAACACTTTGGTTTCTTGCTTCTTTCTAATGTTGATCGCACTAACGCTTAAGTATTTATACATGTGGGTAACGCCCCCCCCCAAAAAAAACACTTTTATTGTGTGTGCTTTGAATGACATGTGTGAAGGAACACAGCCCCCCAAAACACACACACGCTCCAAAGTGGCTCGTCTCTAGCACAGATGTGAACGCTTATAGAATTCAATGAAATCTGAGGTGTTACATCCGGGTAGTATAAAATAATCCATACCTATAATCCTACTACATAGAAAAGCACTCGGAGAGCGCAAACCTCCGCCAAGCAGCTCGTTCTCCTTGTAATTGGATTTACGGAATTGACTCGGCTAAAAGCAAACACTTGTTAGAAATCTCTATCACTAGTATTAAATGCACAGTAGGCCGAAACACAAGCGTACCCCCATCGGTTAATAATCAACTGAGATATCGAGGAACAGATTTTGAAGCTCCGTTGACTGGATTGCTACCGGGAAAAAAAAGTGTTCATGAATCCAGGATCTCATCTGGATCATCACCAAGATTTAATAATCTGTTCCTGGTAACATGCCCAACATTTCCTAAAAATCTCATCAAGGTCGGTCTGTAACTTTTTCAGTTATCGTGCTAACAAACAGACTAACGGCGGCAAAAAGCAGAACCTCCTTGGCGGAGGCAAAACTAGTTTCTTCTTCTTCCTAATGTCGAAGGATGAATCTACTGATTTTGCTACTATGCTATTTAAATCACGCTTTTGTTTTCATTGTTGGAGAGTAATAAATGTGAACTTCATGCTGGTTATGCCAGCAGGAAACAGTCAGGGAGAGGAATAGACAGAAGCACAGTGCAGAGGGAGAAAGTAGGAGAACACATGATTGACTCGCTGGAAAACGTCCGGGCCTTGAGCTGCTTATCATTACGAAGAGAGTCAATTGCAGCGCAATCACTTTTCAATAAACCTGCTTAGGAGCAGGCGTATTATAAATACATCTTTAAATGGGAGCCATGTGGAGACTGAGCGCGTTGTTAACTCGCTGCAGCAAAGTTGCTTTCATTTCCTCGGGACTTTGTATTCCTCGTCTGCATCTCATCCGGTAACGGGAGCGGGTGCTTCTTTCTCCCTGTGTTTTAAGTCTTGTTCTTGCACCTTCAGCACGTACCTGCGTGTGTGTGTGTGTGTGTGCTTTTTTGTTGTTGTTGTTTTTTTTTTTTACGTCTGTTGACATCCAGGGAGCATTTCTGCAGAGAAGAAGAGATATCTTATCAACAAGCACACAGTTGGAAGGAGGCCTGAGAATTCTCGCTCTCGCTCTCCATGTCATCTCTGCTGCAACTTCGACAACATTCTGCAGCCTGCAGGAAAACGCTTAGTTGGTAAAGTTGATTTTCACGGTGAAATTATCATTGCATGGTCAGAGTTCAGCAGAGAGATGATGGAGCCCCAAACTGGCCTAAAGGATCAATTCTCCCCAAAGAGAGGAGTACGGAGTCAACTCGGTCCATCGTAACTAGGAGAGCTGCAGCCCGGCATGGTGCTTATACTTGAGGGGGTGGTTAAAACTTTTTAGAAAGCTGTTTGGTGGCATTGCTGGATTATTATCCTTTTACCAGAGAGTATAAAATAAAGATAATGCCAGTCACCAGTGTTGAAAAATATTAATTTTGTTATTTTAGTATTGAATCATCTCAAATTTAATTTGCACTTGTATTGAATATTTCCAAATCTCACGGCGCCCTAGTCGCACCTGGTAAGTCATGAAATGACTGCAGTGGAATATCTTCTACCCCCCGCTGCCCCCCCCAAGTTTCTCCTGGGGGGGGGGAGGGGGGCAGGCTTATTCTGACCCTCGGGAGGCTGCAGCGGCGAAGCGGAGTCCTCTTCTGTGGCTCCTGGGTGGATGTCAGCCTCCCAGCTGCAGCTGTTCCCATCGTCTTCCCAGCCCTTCCCCTCAGGACGCCGTTGGCCCGGAGACGGTTGTCACGGGAGACGAGCAGACATTCGAGCCCACGGCTAGGTTGACTTACACCTACTCTGGCCACGAGTTAATGAAGTGTAGTCACTTCTGGGGATTATTGGCAAAACACACGTGCACTTGGGTTCACACGTGTACACACACACACTCACACACACACCTACACACACACTCACACACGCACAGTTGCACACAGAGACACACTAATTGACAGAGGAAATATTCTATAACTTATTTGTATTGTATTGTGAGGCTGAGTAGATTGAAGTCACACGCTCACGGGCACACACGCACACACTGTGTCCTGGTGCATGCTCAGCAGCGCCACCTGGTGTGAGAAACGGGAGGCGCATCTCAAAAGTGGCAGCAAATAAATCAATGGTGAGGAAATGAGCTTTTTTTTTATTGTTTTATTGTTTTTTAAAGCTTTGGATTGATCACGTGCTTTTGTGTGTCAGACAGGCGTGGGAGACAGCCGCTATTTGTACTGATGAATGGGAGGAGAGAACAAACATTGCTGTTTGTTTGAGCTGAGTCCTCTGACGATCTGAGAGGGGAGCGTCACAACTTGACCTCCTCTCTCTACTCCCCCACTCCAGCTTGTTGATAAAGAGGGACCGGAAGCGATGCCCTAAAACAAAATTATTGATTTGCTAAAACAACCATAGTTCTTTTATCCTGGATTTAGAGTCTAATTTAAAGTTTATCCCAAAGTTAATCTTCATTGAAGTTGTCATCCGTTTGGCTTTATTTGCAATTTCACTTAAGTTAAAGATCTGCGAGTCCCCCTCTTGCTCAGGATAAGCAATTCTCCCGGGAGGCAAAGCGGCACTAAGATCAATTTTGTGCAGCAACAGTGCCGAGCCTCACTCCAATAAGCTGGGCGTCTCCTGAATGATGCATGTCTATTTAACCTTTATTTTGTAATGTTCATCCTTCTGCATCCTCTGCTGTTTGACTCGCACCCACCGCTGCTGCTTTTCTGACACCTAGAGACAGGTTGGCAGCTCTCTGTTTATAAGGCTTCACCAGAGCAGAAGGTCTGGACAGGCCTGTGTATGTGACACACACACACACACGTTTTCACTGTACTCATCTACAGAGATTTATCGTAATCGTTGACTGGGTGCAGCACAGCCTTCCACAAGTCTGAGCTGACACAGATGTTGTTCTGGTCTCCCACTAATAGGGTCAGGTTCCTGTGTTTATTAATGGCTGCCGGGAGATGCCTCATTAGGTGACGGATTGAGAGTGGGGGAGGGGATACGTGGGAAAGAGAGAACATGAGATATAGTGAAGGGAAGGAGACGTGTGAAGGAGAGGAAAAATCGGTCATTTGCTGAGGAGTCAAAGGAGTTACGGAGTTCAGGAGAGGAGTCCGATAGCTCCCGTCTTGCATGTGGACTTCTTAAGCCACTAATGAGGCTTCATTTGTCAGCTTCGTACACACTTTGTGCTGATTAATGTTGTGCTAAGGGAGCCGCTGTTGCATGTTTTAATTGGGAAAGCACATTGACAACTGGAGACAGTTTTAGCCTTCTTTTATCTCTAGTATGTCAATTTCCCCAAACTTAGAATGCTAACACTCTGAATCTGTAAGAATCTCTGAATGATCTTTACTCCTTCTGCAGAATTTGTGACTGCGCTGACCCGTAATGTGTGATCAGCCTTGCAAGCCAACACAAAGCAGCTCTGATATTTATGAACAGCAATTTCACATTGTCAGGATTCACGTTCGTTCACACGAGGTAATGTTTTGTTTGTTTGGGTTTTTTTGCCATTGTGTGAGAACTTTGAAAGCGTTGGCGTGCATTAAAATGGAAGATTTATTGCTTCAGCAATGCAAAGAGTGAAACAGAAAATCAAATCAGTAGCCCGTTCATGCAAGTGAAAGTTGGCCGTGCGTGCTCATATGCATGCATATACGTGCGTGTTTGTACAGCGTGTGTGTGTGGGGTGGTGTAAAAATGTAGCCAGACAGGTGTGTAAAATGTGCTTGCGTATTAAAAAAAAAAAAACGTTTTTCAGTTACCTGCGTGGAAAGCGATTATCTGTCGGAGACAAGTCAGCGTCGAAGGCAGCTTCTTTTTCAGGCGTGCTTCTTTTTGAGCGGCTCACATCCACAATGTTTCACATTAGCCTTCGACTGGACCCTGGCATGGTCGGTCTGCAGGCCCGGGTGTGGAAGGAAGATAGCAGCGTGATAGATGGAGGGTGTGGAATCAGGCGCAGGAAGGATGGCGCTGATGGAGAATCAAAGGCAATATTCAGAGAACCTCATCTTCAGTTTGCACAAGTCATTACTGTAGATTGGATTTTATTCACGATGCTAACCAACGACCTGCTGATTCCCAGGATGCTTCCGTTTTAATCCTACTTATTGCATGACGTACCACACATAAAAACACGCATCTTCTACCCCCTTAGCGCCTCTCTCAGGCTGTTCTTTAGCATACATGAAAACACGCTGTTAGCGTGTAAAATTCTTCACACGTTCGCAGCTTTTTTTTGTGTGTTTGTTTATTCACAGTTTAGAAGGAAAAACGATTCAACTGTCAAAACGGCATCCTGATTAGCAAAATCAAAAAAAATCTGTAAATCTGAAATTTTTTCCAGCCCCACTGGCGACCTTTTTAAAAATCAGATTTAAAATCTTGGTTATTATTCGGTTGACTTTTTTTTTTTTTTACGGGATATTATTGCAGTGTATTATCAGTTTAAGTTGTTCTAATCATATTGAAATCAAATCCTTTTTGTGCTCCGAGCTCAGATCCACATGAATGGATCATCTGATACCCGACTCTGGTAACTTTTACATAATAAAAAAAAACACTCAACAGTGGACCGGTGCTGTTGAGCACCCGCTCTGATTGGCTTCAGGCTATTGCCATTTGAGCCTTGCTTTTATTGCACACAAACAGAGCTTTGTATCTAACAGCTTAGTTATGGGACAGTAATGGAAGCGGATAGTGTGTGTGTGTGTGTGTGTGTGTGTGGGAGGGGCTCATTCCTCCATAAATAAGTTACAGCCAGAGAGTCACTACAAACAGCAGGGAGGTCTTGCTTCTCAAAGGACCTGGGTGTTCATGGGGAAGTGTGAAATGTTGCCTTTAAACTGAGAAGGCCACCATTTACTCAACATTTCCCTCGCTGATCCGCTGTGACATTCTGCAAGAAGGAGGTCATTTTTTTTCGGCCTGTAATGCTGACTGTAAAAAATGCAGCGAGGGTTCTGACCACAGGATGCCATTTTGGTGTCTGTCTTTTGCGAGTGACAGAAAAAGCAGACAATCGGTGGGTGGAAGCACGATTCGTCTCCCTCGGTTGGACGTTATCCATCAGCTGCTGGGCCGCGCTCATTCACGTGTTCGCCCAACCACCTCCAATTACACGGCTCGCAAACTAAACCATTGATCCCCTCACGCCCCCCCCCGTTAAGGTATATGTCGACCTTCCTCTCGGAGGGACATTTAGATCAACAGCTGCAAAGAAGTGACCTCATGCTGAAGTAGGTTATGGCACATTTGGGTTCATGCTGATGTCTCATGGGCCCCCTGTGCTGGGACAGGCAGTTGAACAAGAGGCAAAGTCTTTATAAACAGCCCGTGTGTGGACTTGGAATAGTCCTGAGGTTCCGTTTTAAGTGGAGGTAATGCATTTCATGTCCGTTGATCTACTTTTTGTAAGGCTCTGTCTATGGGAGCAGAGGAGCTTTTAACCCGAGGGTGAGGGGCACGCTTGCTCTGTGTCCTGGAATGCAGTTGACTTTCTAAATCCCCACCAGTCTATCCTGGGGCTGTGGGGCTGTGGGGCAGGGCCTATCTCGAGCCCCCTTTTTTTTTTCTCCATGTGAGCTGCGTCTGGAATCTCTAAGCGAGCCTTTGGCCGATTCGCCCAGCGCCACGCTTCCCCCCCCCGTCATCGCGTCTGTTGATCCCAAACTGCGATGGAAGAGGATGCTGCAGATGAAGACAAAGAGTGTTTACTCGGGGAAGGTAATGAGTTTTCTCATACGCCACCTGCAAACTAATTCAGATACTTTCGGGCTTTGAGTTCCGATCTGTCTGCTGAGCGTAATTCGGTTAGCGGCGGGGGGGGGAAACTGCCAAGTATTTGGGAGTTAAAAATAGAACTGGAAGTGCATGAAACTCTACCAGCCAAGGACTTGAGCAAGGTGGGGGATTGGTGACGGGGGAGGGGGGGGTTCTTGATGATGATGCACCGCCGGTTAGCTGATCTGAAATACGATGCTTATGTTGTTGTGTTGTGGGATAAAAAACGAAAAATGGGAGATTGAAAGACGGGAAGGAGAAAAGACAAAGTTGCTCAGTTTACTATTTTTCATTTGCTGAACTTTGACCTCTGCATCAATCCCAACGTGTCTTTTGAGAGGCAGACGAGACATTCCTTCAACATACGTATAACAGCAAGCTTGAAAGCTTTCAAAGGAGAAACGGTGAGCCCTATTAAAACACCCACCGCTTCAATATCCTCCTTCGGCTGCTGCAGCTGAAGTCTGTACGAGGTCCTTCATTTTCCACCATTGCTCTTTGAAAGGTGCACATTATGGTTCCGCCTGCTTGTAGAAAAACAAGCCAGCAAATCTGCTTGCTTTCGTTTCTTTCCACACACACAAGCAGCTTCTCTTCTTTTCCCTTCTTTCTCCTCTCCTCCTGCAGACTGGCAGGAGCGTTCGGATTGACGGATTATAATTGTATTCCCCCCAAGCCCGTGATTTCAAATAAAAAAAAGATGCGCAAAGATGTTCTAGCGCCTCGGGAGGTTGTGTTTATTTTGTCTGCTTTCTGCCCTAAAGCCAAAAATTCATCCCTAATGTCGCTTTTTTTTTCTGTAGTAGAAGTGATTTATGTGATAACGTTTATTGCGGCGGAAGTGTCTCGGGTTTTCCTAAAAAGTGTCAGGAACATCCTTAATGTCATTGCAGTGTAGATATAATGAGCGAAAACATGAACGTGTCTATCGATATTCATTCTGTCACACCCCCCCCCCCCCCCACGTTTTGACACCCATATCGTCTCCACGTCTTTTCCCTCAGAGCAAACCAAAAGCAACCTGAAGGTGACCTCTCCAGAGGATGCTGAGCGCGTGAGCCGCAGACAGGTCTCGCCAAATGGCACGGCCCATTTGAGAGGGGACGCCAAAGGCAGCCGCACAGTCCCTCGGAGACACACGTTAGGGGGGGCCCGCGGCTCTCGGGAGATCCTAGCAATGCAGCCTTCAGACATGGACAAGAAGAGGGAGGCCTTCCTGGAGCATTTGAAGCATAAATACCCCCATCATGCTTCAGCCATCATGGGCCACCAGGAGAGGCTGCGAGATCAGGTAAGAGGCTGGGTGGGTGATGCGGGGGGGGGGGGGGGTATGCATTGTTTGGATCATCTTAGTTATAAATCTGTATTTTATAAGAGTGAAAATGAAACCCTTTGAGGGGAGTTTTAGCTTCTTTCAGTGCATGTTTTTGCTCTGTAGTTCTTCTTATGTCCAGCAGAGGGCAGCTGTTTTTGACCAAATGGTTGACACAAAAAAAACAACAACAAAAGGAACAACTCCTTAAGAATGCAAATGTTCCCCGGCTGCAGCTGAAACGTGAACTTCTTCTCTCAACATGCATAGATTTTGATTTTATACTTACAAAAAAAAAAGTATTTTTCTAAACATTTCGAAGAGAAGCTTAGGCCTCTCGGAGCAACGGTATTGAGCAGAAGTACCTTTTGTAGCTTGTTTTAATCTTTGCTCAACATCTGGCTATTCCGACAAGCTAAACATAACTCTTGAAATAATTTGTCATTTTAACTAGTAGCTGGAATTCAACACATAACAGGAATAACAGGTCATTGTTTGCAGACTTTTACTGTTCTATCTAGGCAACACTGTCAAGTCAAGGCTTTGTTGCGGCCTATTTCCTGTCTGCTAAGCTGGCAGCTACTGGCTCCAGCTAGCCTGCGCCTTATTTACCATCCGAATAAAAGAGTTGCAGATCTTCCCATCCGACTCCTGGAAGAAAGCAAACAACATTTTCCAAAACTAATGAGCTAATTCTTCGACATGACGCCAAAGTCACGTAACAGAGATGAGTCTACATAAATAATTCTTTCTGTAGCCCAGAATTAATGTGTGAACTTATTTTATGTATTTTTTGTTTACAGACTAAAGCGGCGGTACAGCTGCAAAGTTATTTCCTATATATATATATATATATATGTGTGTGTGATCATGAAGGAAGCGTTAACTGTAGCCACCTTGGCGGGGCGGGGCGGGGCGGGGCGGGGCGGGGCGGGGTCACTCCGTGGGAGCCACTGTGGACTCTGACTCACCTGCTCATTGTCTGTTTTGTTTGTGCGCTCCGGGTCAGAGGTGAAAAAAAGGGAGAGGCAAACTTGGCTTCTGTGGGCAAAACAATTGAGGTAATAGTGGAGACTGGCACAGAGCAAAATGGATTCTGTGTGCTGTTTTCAGACCAGCCGACACAGCCTGACAAGTTGTTTTATTTTTTATATTATCATTATTTTTTACTGATTGTCAATTCTGTGAATTTGCACACAGGTGCCCTAATATTAGTCCGAAGGGTTTAAATAAGGTGTCTTGTTTCTCTCAGGCCTTATAATAAAAAAGGCGCGTGAGAATGATCCATTAGTATTATGTTATTATTTATCCATTATTATTATTATTATTAACAATTATCCAATGACCATAAATATACGTGCGTCTGGCGTTACTATCGGGGAGAACAGGTAAAGAGTTTGCTATGGAAACGTAGAGGCAGTCAGACAGGTAAGTTCAGCTCCGGACTGGGGTGGAGTCAGAGTTGCCATGGTGACTTGTGATGTCACCGCCGAATGGGGCTCAGCTTACTTGTAGGTGCCTGCTGGAGCGGACTGGCTCCGAAGCCGTGCGCTGCGCGCGGAGGAACGCTTTGCTCTGCTAGGACGCGCGGCGATGGATCGGGAGATTGCGTGCGTGGAGCGGCGCGGCGTGTCTTTGCGTGAAGCCCGCAGCACTTTTCACACAGATGGATTAAACGTGTCGCCTCGGTCCGGACAGAAGCTGTAAAGGTAGGGTATTATGGGATGTATATGGCGCCTCGTTTTTTTGAGAGTCGGGGCATTTCCCGCAGGATTTCTGTGCCACCGTGCGCGCAAAGCTGTTTTGCAGCAAAAGCACGCGCTTTGGAAAGGGGGGAAAAAAAAGTGCAGCGCGTCTTTGGCGCCGTTGCGCACAGGTGCTGCAAAAGTTTAAGACGCCGACGCAAAACTTGAAGAGAAGTTGAGGGAGAGATTTCTCCTTTCTTTCTGTTTGACTACAGTGAAACACGCTTTAGGTGCCCCCCCCCCCTGCAGCGCCCCCCAAAAAGATGGTCGTTAATGAGGAACCATAAGAGAAACGCAAATAATCTTCAGTAAATGGAAGTTAAAGATTCTGACACATGCTAATTGCTATTGATTGCTATAACAACTGATTGAGGTGTTATTACCAGTATAAGAGGAGTCTGATTTTCACTTATTTGTAATTACATATCTATTCATATCTTTTTTTTTTGTGCCACGTTAAAATTGACGTCTCGTCTCCAAACAAATTTAGTAAAATGGAGCCTGTTTTTTTATTTTATTTTTTTTGTCTTTCTTGTTTTTCTGACTCCTGGCTATTTGACCACTTTTAATGCAATCTGGATGCGTGTTTGTTTTCTGGGACTAGATGACAACATGTTGCCCTTAAATTTATCAAGGATTTGCTGCATTTGCATTTCAGTTTCGCCCCTTTTAGCATTTGCAAAGTCCAAGTCCCGGGAAGAAACGCATTATCCTGCGCGTGTGCGAACTCTTATGTGCAGAATTCATTTGGGGAAAGAAGTGCCCTGATTATTAGCATCCGTCAGCGCTTTCCTGCCGGAGATATCTAAGATGTTCTGTTCCGTTTTCAAATGTTGTCCCTCAAACGCTGAACCACTGAAATAACAGGAGAGAGAGAGAGAGAGAGCGCGATGAGAGGACGTGTCGCCGTTGATTGTGAGTTTGTGAGAATTAGCTTCTGGCAAGTGAATTTGTCATGATGCATTTGGGCATGTCGAGTCGGATTCCGACATTCCGACGTAAAGAGCAGAGAATTCACACGGAGCAATAATGTGCAAGTCTGTTGAAGCGTTTTGTTGTAGTGTGGGGGCGGTGTAGAAGAGAAATACAGTAGCAAGGAAAACCAGCGGAGTGGTTGTGAAATCTGTCACGGGGCAGCGTGGGAAAAACTTCTCAAGTCGTGCAAAGAGCCTCGCCACACAGGAAAGACGGCATCGGCGCCAAGAGCGCACGAGGACGAATCGTCTTCTGAAGATTGGAGCTACAAAGCTGAAGATCCATCAAGGTCAAGCGGAGGTTGGAAAGATGATATGGCTCGAGCCCGGAGAGGATGACCCCCCCCCACCCCCCCAGCTCCACCCAGCATGACGGCCCACACACACACACTCCCAAACTGTATTCCTGTATAAGTTTCCCATCACTTCTTCCTTTGTATCTTTTTTTTGCTATCCGTAAACCGGCAACAAAAGCTTGCGGTTTAATTTCCTCCTCTCGTCATTAGACCTGCAAAAAAAAAAAAACTTGGATCCCACCCAAGGGATGTGAGATAATATCCGATTGGCCGGATCGGCACCCATTCTCTCACCCTGGGGGCGGGGGGGGGGGCTTGAGGAGCACAAACTGAACCGCTTGGCCGATCACAGACACCCACGAGCTCTCCGATTTCCCCTCCTTTCGTGTTTGTGAGTGACTCGCTGTGACTCGCGAGGCCAACGGGCTCCGTGCACGGTGGAAGGAGCTGCCATGATTCATTCGCTCATGACGGCACGCTTGATGTTAACAGTCGGTGTCAAAACGGGTAAGCTGCCTCGATGTCCAGCGTCTGACAGGTGCTAGAGGTGCATGTGCTGCTTTACGGTGTGTGTGTGTGAGTGCGTGCCTGCGTGTGAGCTGTGTTCGGCGGAGATGATGTCGAGCGAATCGGAGTTGAGCAATGCGAGAACTTTTCACACAGGTCTCAGTAAGCGCTGCACATCTGCAGGGTGGGGTCATTTTGCAATACATCGTGACACAATCTCTGCTGGCATATTGTTGATGCGCACAAAGTGTGTTGCTTTGCCAGATTTCTGTTTTGTCTTTGCTGCAGAAGTTGAGTTTTTGCCCACACTTGTTGAACATGTTGCTGTTCGCCCCCCCCCAAAAGAAAAGATCCCACGCAAGTCTTTGAAATTGAATATGTGTCATTAATTGCTGCTTAAACCCAACGTGTATTCTTCAGATTGGTTTTAATTTCTTGAGGGTTTTCACATTATTTAAAAGCAGATTGATGTTACTGCGGCGACGGGGCCGGGCGGCTCTCGTAGAGTCTTTAGCGTTCAGTTTGAATGCATTTAAAACGGGAACGATCCGCTGTGCATCCGAACTGAGTGTAGAAACACGTACTCTACATAGAATCAGTTCACAGGAGCCGGAATCCGGCCACTGGAACATGGATTTGCAGTTAAGCGTTTGTAAAAAAAGAAATCCGTTTCCTCGATATTGCCTGAAACGTCAACGAGGTGCAATAAGATCAATAAGATGCAAGGGTCCAACATGTCTGCTGCTTCCCACCAATTTCTGTTGAGCAAAGGCCACATGAGAGTGTTGCTCTTTTTTTGTCATTCTAAACTGTAAACTCTCCCTCTGAGTCTTTGAGAGGCATTGCAACATTTGTCCAGTCCCCCCCCCCCCCCCCCCCCCACATACTCCTCTCTGTGGGCTCCTGGCCCTCCTTCGCTCCGGCTCCACAGAACCAAGGTCGGGTAGATAACGCTAGCTTTGAGGCGCGCATCCACTTCCCACAAGAGCGAGATAGGGAGGGAGTTTAGGGGACTAATCGTTCTTCTTAACTGAAAAGTGATCATTAAAGCGCCGAGCTGCGATTCTAAAGCGATTGAAGCAGCTCGATGGCTTCTGAAACGTTTCTAACCCCGTGATTCTTTTTACGCCGAAGCCGTCGCTGCCTCTTCACACACAAGCCGACCCTGCGCGCTGCAGGTCGGCGCTTGCAGAACATCTGCAGAACATCTGTTCCAGGTCATCGCACCTCCACCCCCGGAAAGCGCCAGCTGGCCCGTTTGGACCAGACTTTGCCACCTTCGCGTGAAGCGACGCTTCGAGAGCTGCCCTCCTCGTGACGCCAACAAAGAGCCGCCAGGTTAACGGCAGACGCGTTAGCCTGCCAGCTGACACGGGTTGAGTGGCGGGGTTTAGCATTTTAGGGGTGTGGGGAGGACAAGTGGTCTGTGCAGTGGCGCCAAGGGCTACGTCTAATCCCGAGTGTCGTCGGGGGAGGGGGTTAAACTGCTGTGACAGAAGGCCCGGATGGACCGGCCTCTGATCACGGCTGATTATGAGTGAAGCCAGACGCGGTTTTACACGCGTTAATCAGGCCGGCTAATCAGGTCTGATCTCTTTCCAGTGCGATATTCCGTGTCCTAAAAGAGCTGCGTTAGCCCAGGATGAAGTTCAACACTTTTCCCAACACTCTGATGGCCTTTATGTATTTTTTATCAGCTTGAAAATCATCTAAAAAAATTAGTAAATCAAAATAATAATTAAAAAAACGGCTCAATTCTAATTTCTCGCAATCACCAGCCTGACTGTTAATATTTTGGATATATTTTATATTTGGATATTTGGGATTTCAAGAACCGGAGGGTGGCGAGCCTGACGTGTTGCCGTCTCACTTTCACGATCTGTACTTTTTGCTTCGCCAAGTCCTTGCATGCAGACCAACATCTGGAGTCCGCCTTGGGCCAAAGGTATGAGGATAACTTCAAAGGGCAACGCACCGCGATGATTTCACTGCTGACAGGACCAGATCCAAGCATCTGGCTCAGACCTCATTTTGATCTCCTGCGCTCACTTCCAGCCGCTCCTCCTTCTCGGCGTGGACGGAGCATCTGAGTCGAGAATGGCATTTTGTTCTGGCTTTTTTTGAAAACGTTTAATGTATATTTTCAACAGAGAGTGAGAATGCAGGGCTTTATATATATATATACAAACAAGACGACAGATGATCGGGAACACCTGGAATAAGAATGTATACAGTGGGAACATCTGTATTTCAACAGCTAATGGAATCGGTATTACATTCAACTATTGGCATAGTGGTTAGCGCTGTCACCTCACAGCAAGGAGGTACTGGGTTTGAATCCTATCTGAGCGGAGTTTGTAATGTCTCCCCGTACCCGCGTGGGTTTTCTCCGGGTTCTCCAGTTTCCAACAAAAAACATGCACTTTAGGTGAATCTGTTGCACTAAATAGTCCATAATGTATCAGTGTCTGTCTCCGCGTGGCGACGCATCCGGGGTGTACCTCGCCTTTATGGCTCATGCTTTGCATATACCAGCCGTCACACAATCTCCATGTAACCCGGTTTACTATTTGCAGGCAGTGTTAACAATAGAAGTCGGTAATGAAGCCGCAGCTCAGGGGAAGCATGGCGGCGCCTTAAGCACCAATGAATGCTGTGTTTTTATTTGTTATTATTAATGCTGTGAGCTGAAGTTTCCCCGATTTATCACACGAAGTCGACTGAGTCCTCCAGAGCTGCGAGCTCAGTGTGCGTGTGCACGGTCGTGCGTGAGCGATGCTTTCGTTCCTCCATTGTTCATCCCGCAGGTCAGAAAGCGGGTCACTTGGGTCAGAAGTGAATAATGAGGAAAATGCATGTTACGACCAATCAGGGAGGACGATGGAACAATGGCCAGGCAGATAGGCGCAGAGATTAGAGTGTAAACTGTAGCTGACACGGTTTCTGTGTGGGTGATGTCCCATGGATGCATTTCCTTTTTGGGCATCCAGACATTGTGTGCAGTTCTGTCCAGCTCAATTACTTTCTTTCTTTCTTTAATTTTTTTATTTGTTTGAAGAGTTTATAGCTGATATGCGTCTCAGTTTGAACACAGTCGGAGAGACGCCTCCTCTGAGAGTGTAATAAATCTTCGGCTCAGCGGAAGGAGCCTCTGTGGCCCTCAGTCACTTGTTAATTAGGCATGTAGAGCAAAGCCATTATCAGCGCTGTTTTCGTGGGATGGAAAAGAGGAGGCGCCACACTTGGGAGAAATTACAGCCATTTAAAAGCAGCCAAGAATTCTGATTCATTGTTTGCATGATCAAGGTGTTCAAATTCGCTTTGCTTTTTTGGGACTTTTAAAATAATGCCCGTTTCATTACTCCGGATTATACGTGAGTTAATGTGTGCTTGCAGCACGATGCAGAAGATGCAGGACTCTGATTTCACCTGAGAGAAGAAAGGCTTCTTTGTTTGGGTGACCGCAGGCCCTGAGGCGCACCCAGGGAAGCACGAATTAGACCTGGAAGAACCTTTATTAAACCCAGGAGGGACTGTCTGGGTTTGTTTGAGAACATGTCATATATATATATTTGTCCACAGGGCTTAATGATTGGTGCCGTCTGTGTTTCACTACAGTCTGATCGGCTTTTTTGTGACAGTTAGGCAAACCCTTATTACATTATTATTATGGGATGCTGCAGTAAGTGTTTAGCTCGCTAAAATACGTCTACCTCTTTATGAAGTGATTAACGAGTATTCAAGCACAAGTCTGGACAGATTATGTCTCTGCAGCCCCGTCAGCGAATACATGGCGTGTTTTTGTTGGCTCAGAGGTCGTGAGCGAGGAGCGCTGAGAGACTTCATGCGTGCACGTTAGAAAGGCGTGTCCAAATCATTCCGTGAATAATGTGCCGGTGGTTGTCGGTTCTAGGTCTGGACCTGTATTGTTATTACGTAAATACGTATTACGTATTTGTGCACGTCGCCATTCGATAATACATTGTGTTCTGCAGCAACTCAAATGGGTTCTCCTGTCATGATCCCAACGTGCACAACTTTAGAATTCCCCCCCCAAGCCAGAGTATGATGGGTGGAAGGTATCGTATGCGTTGCTATTTGGACGTGTTGCACCCAGTGTCAAAAAGCACCGAATGTCTCTGTCTCCTATAGGACGAGCGTACATCCGTCTTTAGGATCCTTGGGTCTTACCTCTTTGGGACACAAGTGCCATCTCTCCGTCTTCAGCCACGTTCCCGGTGCTGTTAGGTCGAGGCTGCGACTGGGCTTGGGGATTAGAGTCGCAGCTCCCGGTTTGAGATATGAGAACTTTAAGGCGTTTCGTATAGCTGTCTCCGTGACTCGATTTCCAGCACATAAGTCGCAGCAATAACCTGCAAGCAGGGAATCATTTGCCCGTTTATGATTCGTGCAGATGCTCCTCACTCCCCCCCCGAGCGCATGCATTGTTTCCAATAATGGTGCACGAATGCAGAAGCCCGTCAAGGAAACAATGGCCTCCCCCCCCGACCCCCCCTTTCTTTCCGCTGGGTGGTGATTGTGTGAGTTTGTTTTGCGGTGTTGGATAGTTTTGGGATGTGGGCTCGCGTGCTCGCGTTGGACGGAGCGTTGGATGATCTGCGGTGAGCTAGAGCAGGAAGCGATGGGAGCGGGACGGGGAGGTGGCGTCGAGCAAAAACGACAAGCACTGAAATAACAGTGGAGGAAGAGACGCCCCCCCCCGATATTGCTCTTTGATCTGATGGATCTGTCTGCTCTCATGTGAGGTTGGTGTTAATTCTGACTATTGCTCTGCCCATTTCTGCCAACGGTGCAGCTTCACCTTTGCTGTCAGCTGTGACTGTGGCGACCATAAAGTCATCTCCCTTTTTTAACACATCAATTAACGAGCGAGCCCATCACTGAAAAAAGGTCATGTGGGGATTTGGGTGGAGGGATTAGAGGAGGAATGCACAAGGGAGGGAGGGAGAGGGATGTGGTGGCAATGAATGAGAATGGATGACTCGGGGATTTTAATATAATGTCATTAGGGCTCGGGGAGACAAAGGATGATGGTCCAGCCACAGACAGCATACGGACTAAGCGCTGACTGGTTGATTGACAGGTTTAAAGTTGAGCTGGGCTGCATTGGGAGTGACTTTCAGAAGCACGCAGCCATTTTTTTAATGAATCCTGGGCTTGTACCTGCGTTTTAAACTTCTTCTTTTGCAGGAAAAATGTGCCTTATTCAGTGTTTTGCACAGGGACACAAAATACTTTCATTAGCTTACATGAATTTGACACCACACCAAAAAAAGCCAGGGTTAATGCATTTTTAGTGGAATAGTTAGGTCAGTTAGGTACGGGGTTAATAATCTGTAGGCCCGCCACCCTCCGTTTATGGGTTTGCCGTGCAGATCAGTCCAGGTAAGGTTAGCTCGACTTCCACTCCCCCAGAGCAAGGATGCTCATCTTAAGTCGAACGCTCGGCTCACAACACTGGGCTGATTGTTTCTCGTCGCACAACTCTCCACCTCCGCGCTCGTATTTACATTCTTTCACATCGGGAAATACAGAATGAATAAATGGAACCTGTTCCTCTGGTTACCTGTGTGTGTGTGTGTTTGTGTGCGCGAGAGAGGTTGTCTCTTGGCTTGACTTTGGAAGCTTGCAGTTTATCATTTGTCAGAACAGGGTGAACAACATTTGAAATAATTGCAGCAATTTTCAAAGAATGCAATCATTTTTTTTTACATTTAAAAAAAAGTTTTGCATACATTTATTCCTACTTCCGTCCCAGTCTCAGGAATGCCTGGAAAGACTTCCTTTCCATTTGGCAACTATCGGCTTGCATTCATGGGTGAACGGCTACTAATTTGGTGGTCAAAGGTCGAGACCAGTTGGAGATGGCAAACATGTAATATGGAGTGACGACATCAAAGAGCTAAATGTCAGCTTCACTATAACATAATAAGGTTCTGTAAAAGCAATTAGACAAGTAGAGACTACATTTGGTTAGATACAGTTGATCAGGTGGGAAAATACACATAAAATATACATGTATATTTTAATATATGTGATGATGATGATGATGAATATATTTATTAGATAGAATGTTAGAGTACAAGTACAGTCACACAGTAGCATGTATTACAGTACAAATAACGTCAAACATCCTGTCTAAGAGGAGCATTTCAAAAAAAGCCCTTGCGGGCTTGTTTCCATGTATATATATATTTAGAATTATTAATACTTGAAGCACTGCAGTCTGAAACAAACTCACTGATTTGCTGATTTTAATCCTCACAGTTCTGTTTTTTGCACTTTTGTGACGAAGCTCTGTAAAACAGTCTCTAAGTGAAGGCTGCGTGTTTCTCACTGGAAATCACTTTTCTGAAATGCTAAATGTCAGTTTTCAACTACGAGGCAATGATTTTCCTTTTTAATGTAAAAAAAAAAACAACAGAAAAAACAACCAGGCCATGCCATCAAAATCTATTGTAACCAGAAAACGGTTCATTATATAAGAAAGCAGGCACCAAGCAGCGGGCTTTGTGCGGGCTGACAGCGGGCGCTGTGCATGATGGTCGGGCACTTTTCCACGAGTGACACGGCAAACGCCTGGCGAGGAACTGCCATTATTCTTTAACGGCCGTGATTGTCTTTAATTGCCTCATCTTGGCTCTAAATGTCAGTCTGTCTGTCTGTCAGAAGCTCAGACGTAGCAATAATCCACTCCGGGGGGGGGAATCATGTCTGCTCCATTTGACAAAAATTGCATTAGTGTTCAAGACAAAGCGACAGGTAGCAGTGAAGAGACCCCCTGCTTGTGCGTGCAGGGTCGCCAGGTGCAGATGCACGCGGCGCCGTCGGAGTCGGAATGACGGGCGAACCGACAGAGCGTGTGAAGTTAACAGTGGTCTGTAAAAAGTGATCAGAAGGGTTAGATAAATGAGAGTACTGTACTCAACAAGCAGCCCAGTTTTATAGCACATGAGCAAATATACGTAGGTATATTATACGTTTGGAGAATGCCGTCGCGCAAAGGCACATACCATGCTGGAAATGGCGAGTCGCTGCTGAGGAAGCAGAATCGCAGGCTGTTTGACCAAAGGAGGGTCAAGTCCGGGCTTTTTCCACTGCTAACCAGCGGCTGGCCTGCGGTTTGCAAATGGCCACCCTGAAGCGGGAAGTGGTTGGCCCGAGGCAGGAAGCGACTTTTGTCGCCGGGGGGGGGGGGGGGGGCTGCATCGTCATGCAAACCTCCTGTCAGGAGGCCTGAGAGAGAGAGACGGGAGTTCACCGCGGCCTGGTAATAAATTCAGCCGCGATGTTTAGCTATCACCTGGAATTTGTCAAAGACATCATTTCACAAATGTTTATTTTTATTTTTTTATGTTTCTTTTCACACAACAAATCACAAAACTGGCCGGGTTACAACAAGAAATTGTCTTTCTAGGCTCTTCCCTGTTAGCTTACGTCAAACTATGTTTTAGCATTTGACGTTTAGCTGTTCCACTGAGAAAAATGTAAACAGGAGTTAGTGCTCAACATTACATCCAACGCGCATGTGTCGGAAGGGGGGGGGGGTGATTCATGACTGGAAGGGTGTTGGCTCTGTACCTGAAGGTAGAGCGGCAGCGTGGGACCTTCCATCATCAGATACGCTCATAAATCATTCAGCATCCAGATTAAACTCCCTGACACGCATGGTTTCAGGTGGCATCTCAACTCCAGGTGACCCGTCTGTTTTAGGAGGTGGCTTTAAAAGAGCGAGGGCACATTTTTATTCATGTTTTTTTAATCTCGCGCCGTTGCGGCCTCAGGATATTTCCATGGGATTAAAGGAGTTGAGTGATGGCTCAGCAGTTTCGCCCTCTGCGTTTAAGTCCCTGGGAAGATGCGCCGCATCGACGTCGGCGGACTATAACTAAAAAAAAAAAAAGAAATGTTGAAACAACTTCATCGAGACTCTACTTTAAACCCCTTTCCTGCTTTTCTTTCGTTTGCTGTTGAGTTTGATTTGCATCCTCTCTTTCATTTGATGACCATTTCTTGGCACCCTTTGCTTTTTTTCTTCTCCTCCTCCTCCTCCTCTCTTCTTTTCTCCCATCAGTCTTTCCAGGACATGCTCTCATCCCTCCGCTCTGAGCTCGACATTCAGAGGTACTTGATGAGAATCCAATTGCCACACAGAGTTAGTCAGCCTTTTTATCTTATCTGCATCATGTCAGTGTGTGTGTGTGTGGAAATGTGTGCATCCTACTCATTTGCATATTTGCGTGCCCCCTTACTCTCCCAGTACTTGTCTTTGTCTGCCTGCCAAGCAGAGTTGATTACCAGTGTAGAGAAGGAGAGAGCGTTACATGGAGTCCAGTGTTCACCCCCCCCCCATGGACCAGATCACTTTTCAGCGTGGCGCCGTAACTCCACGGGTGCTTCACGCATCACGTCATGCAGGTTGGATTTACGGCGCGGCGAACTGAGCGTCACGTTTTGCTGACGCAGGTTTTGATCTCGCTAAAAGGAATTCCTGCATCCGCTGTCGCCGTTTGATCTCGTTCAGTTTGTCTGAAGCCCTCTGACATGCGCGGTTAATATCATGATCATTAAGTTGGTGGTTTTGTAAGACAGTACCGAGCAGCGTCATTCGTTTGAGTGTGTTCCAGTGGCATTATGAAGCACTAACAGTGTTAACACTTGCATGATTTTTTATTTCTTGCAGTGGAGTCAAGCTCAAAGTCAACGTCAGAGACGCTTTACTGTGACTTGCCAAAGACTTGAACGCAGCATTATGAGTGTGACATGTAAAAGCTGTGTGCTATCACTCACACAATTGATGCATGCTTTCCCCCCCCTTAACGTGTTACGCTCCTTTGTGCCCCCCCCCCCCCGTCTCTCCAGAGCAAAAGCCCAAAGCAAGGCCCCAATCCGCAACCCGGCGCCGGCGACCAGGTTGACCACCTCTCTCTGGCCTCCCTGGAGTCACTGGACACCATGTCGGAGGCAGACTCGCCAACAGGATTCACTCGGGGCAGCCGGGTTCGTGCCAGTCTGCCCGTTGTGCGATCGACCAACCAGACGAAGGATCGCTCCCTAGGTACGATCTGCATCAGACGTTTTGGGTTGAGAAATGTGTCGGCGAACCATCGTGGAATCTGAAAACCTCCAAACTGAAAAGAAATGATCTCTGGTCAATTAAAACCTTGTTTCCAATGAAGGTTCAACCTCAGATATTGTCCAAGTGCTTTCTTCTTACTCCATCTAAATTATGCCCCCTCCCTCCCCCCCTCCCTCATCTCTCACCTCATCGTCTCGTGGCTTCATTTTAATTTTAATTTTCTTCCTCTGTAGTAAAGGATTAGTGAATTCATCCATAATATGCCATCGTGTTATTGACAGGATTAGAAATGGGGCCGTCTTATCAACACGAGTGGTGCTTCATTTGCATCCATTCGCAGAAACGCGAAGCAAGTCGTTCGGAATTAAGTTGCTGCGCTCGGGTGAGGGTGCTCGGAAGAGGTTTTCCGAACTCCCCGAGCAAAGAAGGAGAGTCTGTAATATTTGAGGAGGATAGTCTTTGAAGGCAGCTCGCAGCTCGGCAAGGAATCTGCCTTTTCAGCAAAGTGAAAATAAAAGCAGCGACTGTATAGTGTGACGTTTTGCAAATGCAAATGCAAAAAATAAAACACGCACAAAAAATAAAGCTTTGCCAAGCATGCCTGCACGTTCGAACACACACACATCTCTCTCTTAAAAAAAAAAAACCCATCAGGACAAAGCGGTGTGACAGTGGGGGGGCTATGGTGCTGTGAAAGGGGAGGAGAGAAAATGGGGCACCTCTTAACTTCAGTGTCCCTCCCACACACACACACACACACACACACCGTCCCATCGGGTGTTTGGGGATTCTTCTTTAGCTTTTGTCAGTCAGTTACTGTCGACGTTGTGGCGCGGCATCATCAAAATCGAGCAGAAAGCAAGAGCTCTTTTGAAACCTGAGGTGAGTATCCAATTTCATCCTGGAGATGCACGGGATCGTATTCCAAGCTGCACCTTCTGCGTTTGTCTGCGTCTTGGTTCTGTTCGTTGTCGTGTTAGTTGAAATCGGTTGTTTAAGTGAAACCTTTGCATGACATCAGGGGGGGGGGGTACTCGGTCTGTGCCCGGTTTGGGGCAAACCCACCAGGCCCATTTGCTTCCAGTGGAATCTGGCACTCGGGAATGTGACGCGACTCGCTCTTCGTTAGAACAGGCTTGTGATTCAAAACGTCCTTTAAAGCATGCTTTGTCACTTCTTCATTAAACGGTAACATCTGGATGAAAACTAGCCGGCTGTTAGTTACCATAACAACACTCTGCGGGGGGGGGGGGGCGGGGGGGCGGGGATGGAAGTTATTCTGCAAATGGCCGGTTTGTGCCCTGAAACCCAGACATTCCAGAAAGAGCCATGACAGACTCAGCAATTGTATTTCCTGTATTTGCCCTCTCCTTCACGGAGCATGTAGGATCTTGTATAATATTTCACCAAACATCTGGTAGCTTTTACAGGCTCTGCCCTTTTATGGAGATACACCAACTTAACCCGTCCCTTCTTTTCCTTAAAAGCTTGAGAAGGGCACAAGTGTGGAAGTAAGTGGAACTTGTCCATCTTTTTTTTACTGTAAGTTGTATTGTGAGAAGAGGATGGAAAAGAAAATGGAGAATGGGCATAGAAATGTGTGGTTTTTTTTTTTGTTTCCTTTGTGGCAATATTTATACAAGTGGAGCGTAGGCGTCAACATAAAATTTGTGGGGGGGGGTGGGGCATCTGTTTTTCTAAAACACAGTACAAAAGCCACACCCAGAGTTCAGACGTTCAGACTTTTGGCCCTTTTGATGCACAACTTGCACGGTTCCACCCGGGACCGCGCACGGGGCCCTGCCGATCCTACCCCCCCCCAGCCCACTTTTAAATCCTGTTATTTGTCTGGAACGTCGAGCATGATTTTTCTAATACAAAATTCATACGAGCAGGAAAACATGCACCACAGAACTGCTTTCAGAGACTGTAATATCCTTTGGGCAACGGTCGAGGGCAACCATTCATTAGGTCAACCAGAACCAGACATTGTGATATGGGCACCAAACAGGTCCGGAAGGGTTCTGGAAATGGTGCTTTTTTAAAATTTGGATTGTGCTTTAGTGGTTGTTTGAAGTGTAATACAAATGTTCTGAAAGACCAAAAATAACTTTGGTGAGCTGTTTTGTATTCATGAAGTGTTATTAACGGTTTAATACTGCTTTGGGAGTGGACTTCTTCCAGCAGCGGACAAAATGGTGCGAGTCTAATCTGTGAGAATGAGAGTAGTGACTCTAACAGCTGCTTTTGCGCCCGTGTTCTCTCTGCACGCAGGTGTGCTGTGCCTGCAGTACGGGGACGAGACCAAACGGATCCGCATGCCTAATGAGATCACCAGCATCGACACCGTCAGGGCTCTGTTCGTTAGTGCCTTCCCGCAGCAGCTCACCATGAAGATGCTGGAGTCGCCCAGCGTTGCCGTCTACGTCAAAGATGACATGAGGAATATGTACTATGAGCTCAACGACGTCAGGTAAACGATGCGTTTTGCGTTTGCTTCCCATGATCCCCGATCGCGAAGGTTCACTTGCTCCTGAAGGTCTTTTTTTCCCTTTCCTGAGCACGTCCTCTTTAAGCTCCAAACTGGAATAGACATTAAGCCTCATGCCAAATCTTAATATGAATGAAAAGCTATTTTGAAATGAAGCCATGTGGCGAAAGGTCTCAGATAAACAAAGTGAAGAAGCCTCTGGAGACTCTTCAGTGCATTTCTTGCCCTCTGCTCCAGTGAAACTTTGATTGTAGAAGGTTTGAACATCGACTCGTGCTCTTAAATATCATTGTACTGTGTCTGTCTTGGTCTTTATCTTCTTGCCCTCCCATCGTGTCGTTTCTATAATACCGTAGATTTTATTTGGCGCGACATACCCAGTTATTTTTTCCCCTTAGTTAAGCAAAGAAAAACAAACAAACGCATTACTCTTACAACTTTGGCCTGTTGTGCGCTGGTTTCCTGCTCAAATGTAATGTGTACTTAGTGACTAACGCTTTATCAGGGCAGTAAAATATATCTCATGATCCCTTAAGGGTTGGTACAAGGGTCCAGGCTGCGACACTGAGCGCTGAGACACTGGAAGAGGCCGGGCAGATCTGCGCTCCGCTTACGCAGTAGATCCACATTTCAGAGGAATATTAGCAGACGTTTTTTATAGACTTTAGAGGAAATGTCAGATAGCAGGCGACTGTCCGCGCCTATTTCAGGGTACATACCCTTGGCAGGGCTGCTCAAGAGATCCAGACTGGGGCATCCTCGGCCGTTTTCGGACGGCCATATCTGGGCTGCCCATTTACCGACCCACACCTCTTCCCCTTACAGAAACATCACGGATCACGCGTCCCTGAAGGTCTACCACAAAGATCCTGCACAGGCGTTCAGCCATGGGCCCAGACCTGCCAATGGCGATGCCAGGGTGAGTCCTCAACCTGGTGTGGTGACGAAAAGCATTGCCTCAAGCGATTGTGCCTCGTCTTTCTGGTTTGGTGCCGCATTCTTAAAGGGGCTCAAATCTCAGGATCGTTTTTCTCGTTCATTCTTGTTTTTAGTATTATCGCAAATTTCTTTAGAATCTTGAGATGCAAAAGCATGTTTCGTGTGAAAGTGACATACTAAAGCTGGAAAGATGTGTTTCCTCCTAAAGCTCCTCTTCCAGTCTTTCTCTCTAATCCACCTGACCCTTTAAGTATCCCGCTGCTCCTCTCTGCTTGCTGCAGGTTCTGGATTAGCATTTTTACTTTTCAAAACTGCACTAACCTTATAGCAATTGCCACATGCTGTATGTGCATATAAAGGCAACTTTTACAAAGGTTGCTGTGCAAATATTGTGAAATGAAGACATGGAGTAGAAACAGACTGAAGACATTGTCGTCATGAACAGTTCTGTGAATGTTTAACCAAGCAGGAAATGACACAGATATAAAGATTGGGCGTGATTGTGTTGGCCAGGTTGGCTAATGGATGAATTAGATGGCCTTTCTTTTTTTTCACTAAGGCAATCACTTGCATTCTTGCAATGATACGGCGGGACAAGCCATTTTCTCACACAAACATTTTATACCTATTACATTCTCGGCTGCAGATTTTTTCCTTTTCATTTGTGTGCCTTTTTGAAAATGATTAAGAGCGACAAAAAGGTCTTTCTTGTTTTTATTTCTCGGCGAACACTTTTAGGAATGAAACAGAAACTCGCACTCGACAAAAGAGGAAAATGCTACCCGATGAACTGGGCACCTGTTCAAACACTTCTTCGAGGGGGGTGGGGGGGGGGGGGGGGCTATTGAGTGTCCTCTTTTCTCAAAAGAATGCCGGACCTCGGATCCGATTTAAAGCGCCATCTGCCGTTACCTCTATTATTTAACAAAGCTTTGTGTCCCGATGGAATGGCTGAAACTTTTGGTCAGATCAGCATCTCGGAGAGCAGAAATCGCATTAGCTTGTGAGAATCCAAAGCATTTTCTTGTAGAAGGATCGTGTTGTTTCATGAAATAAGCGGGAAATATTTTGAAAGGATCTGGTCTCGTATCAGGGATTTGTCCACAGTGGTGCTTTGTAATCATAGGAACACAGTCAATAGAGGCTGTGACGGGCGATGTTTTGTACACATAGATGGAGATGCTATTTTGTAAATAGAGGTTAATTTATTGTTTACCCTTTATTATCCATGTAAACCCATGTTAACACAAGAAATGAAAAACTTTAATTATTATTATTATTATTTTTGGCCTTAACATTATAATAGATGTTGATGCACTTCCCAAAAACCCAGCACCACAACTCCTCTTCATCTTCTGAGACTTCCCAGTTTCTCTCCAGCATGGCTCGAGGTCCAGGTGACTTTTCCTGCTCCTACCAGACATGCTTCCTTCTTTATTGGAAACTTAAGAGCGGACAGTGGAATCCGAGGCGACTCCACAAGTCAAACTCAAAGCAAATGTTCCCGGACTCGGCTCCCTGACACGTTCATCTATTTGTTTTTTTGAGCCTTTGCTGGGCTGCTTTGCCTCACACCAATAATTTTAAGACAAAGGCAGCCTGTTTTCTTTTTTCTTTTTTGCAGTCAGTGTATTTGAGGACATTTTAAGAAAGATTAAGACTTCCACAGGTGGGACATCTGTTTGGGATTTACAAGTGATGCTTTTGGCCCAGAATTAGTCTTATAAGATTTTGCCGGAATTGGAAAAGCGTTCCAGAGACATTCCTGCACAAGAGGGCAACTTTGGTGTGTGTGTGTGTGCGTGTGTGTGTGTGTTGACACTTTGTGAAAATGGTTTGATGGCCATCCAGTTTTCCTTTTAGCTTTTCTCTTGTTTAATTGAATTAATTGTGGCCAAGTTTTGGGCAATGCGTACTTTTAATGCCAGCAGAAATCTTCCTCTTTTGTGTCCTTTGTTATCACAGCAAGCAACAACACACACACACACACACACACCAGTGCAGGAGAAAAAGAACGGCTGAAAAAGAAGCTGTCAAAATGTCTGCTTTTATTTTAAGAACGTTGCATTCGGTTTGGACTCATTCTCTTATACACTTGCCAGCCGTGAGTCATACCTCATTGGAACAATAGCTTCTTTTTGTTGTTCTTGACAGGAACATGTGTCATAAAACAAGAAAGATGGATTCGATGGATGTGACGTTCCTCAGTGTGTGGACCGTCACATGCAGGAAATGTGTATGAAAAATCATCTCCAGGCTGGAATAATTAGGAGAAAAATGTTGTGTTGTGTAAAAGGAATAGCTTGCAACCCGGAACCGGATAGGCGGGGGAAGATGGATGGATGGATGGATGGACGGATGGATGGATGGACGGTCTAAGCTAGCAGAGTTCACCTGTATGAATCCATATCTATACGCAAAAGTGAGACTAACACATTCCATCGCCACGCAGTCTCAATAGTGATGACAGCAACGCAAAATTAGTCTGGCTGGGTGTTGCATTGTTCTATTTATGGAATATTATTTTTGATATCTTTTTATGTTTTTCCTCTCAAACTAACACCGATGGGGATTTTAATTTACAGGTCATTTGCATACAATACAAAAAGGATTTAAATCAATTGTAGCTGTGTTTTTCACATTCTAACACTGCGGAGACGACAAGAGAGGATTGAGTCGCTGCAGCCGTAAGACTTTCACCTCCTGGTTAAATGTTTTACTTCCAACAGCCTGAGCGCTCATATCTCCTTTAACCTGGAATGCAACCCCAGTGAAAGGAGGTCAGCTTTATTGCATGCTATGGTATGGTATTTATGGGCAGATTAACTGCCTTCAAGCCCTGGAGGTGCACATGCTGAGAAAAAAACAACCGCCATTATAAAATATGGACTTTCCATCAAAATAAGGAATCTTGTGTTGATGCATTGCAATATTGTTTTACAGAAGCCTCTGGGGATAGCATCCAGGGATAGTCGGTCTCCCGAATAACAATTTTCTGCTTCGGGAAAAATCGCTGACTGTCTATTTTCTTTGAACAAAAACCGTGTAAACCGAGTTAGATGGATGTTTTTTTTTTATTTTAAGGGCAACTTCAGTCCAAAAATACAGGATATGTGCAAAATAAGCAGTCGAGGACGCTGTCTCGCTGGCAAAAGTATGCAGGCTGGCTTGAAATTGAAGGGTTTTTATATATGAAAGTTCCAGCTTTCATATTTGTTGGCATATAATATATATCTTTATGCTTTTTCCAGATGCACAACGAGATGGCGCACGCCAGTCGTGACGGCCCTCAACCTCTGAGGCAGCACCCCATGGGTCCGCCGCTGCACCACCCAATACAGGGTGCTCTACCCCCAGCTCCTCACTCCATGCCCCCATCCCCGTCCAGAATCCCATTCGGCCCCCGGCCCAGCTCCATCCCTGGCACTTCCACTATGCCAAGGGAGCGCGTGTCAACCAACTCTCCGGCCCGCTCTAGCTCACCCTGCCCCAGTGCCATCTTGGAGAGGCGTGATGTCAAGCCCGATGAGGACATGGCCGGCAAAAGCCACAGTCTAGCTCGGGGAAATGAGGGCTTGTATGCAGACCCGTACTTGCTGCAAGAGGGAAGAATGAGCTTGGCTTCTTCCCATGGACCACACCCCAACCCTGGTCTTGATGGTCCAGAACATGGTTTGGGATTTCACCGCGCCTCAATACGCTCCACTGGCTCTTACAGCGGGCCCAGCCCCACAGACTCCATGGATCATCCTTCTCTGTACAGGCAGAAGTCCAGAAACAGCCAACTGCCTACTCTGGGCTCCAAGACTCCTCCCCAATCCCCTCACAGGATGACTGAGGTCCGGATGATCGACATCCACGGCATGCCGCCTCATAGCGTTCCCATGGAGCGGAGCTCACCCGTCCGCCAGTCCTTCAGGAAGGAGGAAGCGGCCGGGACCAAGCCCCGGAGCAACATGGGATCGCCTGTTGTTGTAGACCTCCAGGGTCACCTCCAAGGGCCAATCCCGCCTGCCGCTGACCATCAGACACGGTAAGAACCAAAGGGGGGTCCCAGATGTTCCCTCGTATGGGCTGGATGGATCATTCTAATTAAGATGAAGTCATTGCATGGAAGCATGGACTAACTCCTGTATCCCAGTCTCATCCTAACTGCGAGCTGCCGGTTTTGATCCTGGGCTCTGACTGTTTCATCATTCATGACTGAAGGGGGGGGGGGGGGGGGGAAACATCGAACCCAGAATGTATGCGTTTCAGGTGCAAAGCCAACGGCTTATCTGACCATTGTTTTCAGAGTTTCATATTCAGACTCTGGAGCTCACAGTGTTGATTATTGTAGCAATGGGATAGCGTCTGGCGATCCCCACCAAGCCACTGTATATTTTTCCCCTTACCCTTGTGACGATTGTTCCAGTCCCTCTGGAGAGTCCATTCAGGTTGGATAATCCAGCAGACATTGTGATACCTGCATGGGCAAGGTTGGTCCACTTTCACTGAGAGCACATAAACACGAAATCCACTACCAGGAGGGACGCTTGCAGAGGCCATATGAATGTGCAATCGGCCAATCAGACCAGGTTGGATCAACTTCCACCGTAAACACCTTAGCAACAGTGCAGGAATGTGAACGGACACGTCCTGAATGCCACTTTCAAAATAAACACTCCCCAACTCGGACTGCTGCCACAGAATTGACTCTTGTGGATTTTTGGAGCGTGAGGCTGAAGCTACGCCGTGTTGTGTTTGTCTTTTTCGTCGGAACGCACGTCCAAAACGGCATTCGCCGTCACTCCTTTGTGTTTCGCTGGCAGCAAATCCTCAATATAAATGGCGTCTGACAACAGACGTTATTCTCTTTTCTGTCCTCCAGGCTCAGCAACCAATTTGGGAGAGAAGTCTCTCCTTTGCCCCCTCTGGTGTTGGCTCTCTTCAGGCACTGTCATTTCCCAATTGTCCTTTCATCCTCTTTTAAGAGCTCTCCACTTTATCCACACACAAAAAAAAACCCCAACGATATTGCTTGAACGCCCCTCTGCCCCCACCCTAGGGTTGTTTTCTTCTCGAGTTTTAAATCGAGTTTTCTCTCTTTCTGCGAATCGGCACCTCTGCTCTTGCGCTCTTAATCAGAAACATCTTAAATTAGGATGTTATTGCAAAACAGTCTCCATTGTGTAACTCCATGAAATGACTTTTAGGTAACTGAGACGTTCCTGTCCTTTTTGCAGCGCTCTCGTTCTAATTCTGAGGTTGATATCTTCTTGGGTGGCAGCGGGAACATCCAATAGGCCTCCAGTGTTGAAAGTAGCATTTTCTAATGTTTCTGCAGAGAGCGAATGAAGGCAATGGAGCACCAGATTGCCAGCTTGACTGGTCTTGTTCAGCATGCACTTTTAAAGGGGTCAAACGCTAGTGGCACCAAGGAGCCTGTGAGGTAAGCAATCGCACTGTGGAGTGATGCATCAGGGGGGTGGAATGGAGTTTCAAAATAAAAGCCTGCTTGTCCAGGCAGCGTCGGGGGGGGGGCATATAATGGCCATAACAAAGGTCGCTATCTAGGTTAAAGGTCGCTATCTAAGGTTAAAGGTCGCTATCTCAGGTTGATCTGGCTGCATTCGCTCCATGTCTGTGAATGCACTGGATTGGTGCGTTTCTCTTATATGCCGATTAGCTTGTTAACATTATTAACATCATTGTTCGTCAGTATTTTCCATCATACTTTGTTGTTTTTTGTTTGCTCTTACTAATACTAACTTGTTGTTCTAAACCGTCCCAAAATGTGTTGTTGTTGTTGTTGTTGTTGTTGTTGTTTCCCCCCCCCCCCCCTCACAATGAAAAATCTTGATGATGTCATGTCTTCTTTGGCTGCAGTGAGAGACCTCCAAAGACCTCGTCTCCAGCCCACAGCGCGCATAGTTCAGGTGCGTTGTTCGTTCTCGTGACTTCCTATTGTATAATAAACGGTTTTCAGGATTGGTTCATGTGTCTTGCAATCCTCCCCCCCCCCCCCATCTTTCACGGGGATCTACTTGTTGTTTTGCATGAGAGAATCTACAAAACATACCATACCAGATTGAGACATAACACAAGAGACATAAGCGGCGCATTTCCCCACTCAAAATGT
Source organism: Brachionichthys hirsutus (assembly GCF_040956055.1). Taxonomy (NCBI): domain Eukaryota; kingdom Metazoa; phylum Chordata; class Actinopteri; order Lophiiformes; family Brachionichthyidae; genus Brachionichthys; species Brachionichthys hirsutus. The sequence continues at coordinate 9,390,718 of NC_090910.1, read as the reverse complement.
CTTCATTGTCACCACACAGTCTGCACTTATTCTGATGGACATTGTGTCCCGGAGGCCAATAGTAATACCAGCAGCACACAATGTAACCAGTACTTCAGGTCTAGGCAGCTGTCAGATAGACAACAAAGAAGAGAGTTTTGGGATTATGAAGACAAAGGCTTGTTCTTTTACTGTCTCTTTGTGCCAACTGGGTTTAGCAGTTGGAACATTCCTCCTCGCCTCTTGTGTCATTTCTTAAACAAGGTCGAAGGATTATTCCCTGAGATTACAAAATTCAGATATTCTCATTTGCATCAAGAGATAAGCAACAAGCCATCCTGTCTTAGTGTTATTTTTCCATCTGAGGTTAACTGACCACTTGGTCTGGTTTCAACTGCAAATAAAGTACCGGTAACTTATTTATTTTAATGAGTGAACTAAATTCACCCTTGGATGACCTCTATTCTATAGAGTAAAGGTCAGTAAAGGTCATTCAAGTCATGCTTGTTGGCCATCGTTTTCTTGCCATAACCTCTCATGGCTTTGGGGTTTGCAAGTTTCTCTCTATCTCTAGCCATGAGTAAGATGCAGCCGGTGATGATGATGATGATGATGAACATGTCTTTCCAGGCATGAATTCATGTGAATGAAAATAAGACGTGTCTTTGTCGCTGTCTGCTGAGGTGTAGTTTTTCACGCGCCAACATATTATTATTATCTGATTGTTTTTCCACCAATTCAGGCGGTTCTCCCATTTTGGGTCCCAAGAGCAATGCATCTCCGACGGACAAGGTCACGGTTCCGCTTAAAGTCAACCTCGTGCAGTTCAGGAAGAATGTTTCTGACCTCAGGATGCAACTGCATCAGATGAGACAACTTCAGGCAAGACCCCTTTCTCCTTCTTTAATCATTTCACGTGTTGGTATCTATTACTGTAATCTTTTGTAAATTGGTCTTCTGATACTTCATGTCCCCCCCCCATGTGCATCCCCCACAGCTCCAGAACCAAGAGGCATTACGAGCCCATCTAAAGCGGGCAGAGCAGGAGATCAGTGTTAAACTCACGGAGGCCATGCGGGGTCTGGAGGACCCTGTCCAAAAGCAGAGAGCTTTGGTAGACGAGGACAGGCACAAGTACTTGGGTCTGGAGGAGCGTGTCGTCACGCAACTCGGGTAAGGGGGCATAAAGGGGTGGCCCATTTCTGTACGTCTCGTACGTCATAGAATTAAACTGGACATCTGGTGTGACTGCTGATGTGTATGGTGTAAATTATATTTCTATTTACTATTTAGTATTTGGAAAACGTATTTTTTGCCTGGTTTGCACTTCCGTGTTGGCATTTGACCATCTTTTCCTTGGGGGGGAAGTTTAGTTGTGACTCCGCCCTCAACTCTCGCTGGAGTTACTCTACCTTGTCCTAGCTTTGTGAAGCACGGACAAGCTCCGCCCACGGTGCACGGGAACACAAGCTGCAGAGCAGAGCATTGATCAGGATGGGGGGAAACACATAAAACAATAAAAGACACTTACTGAAATGAATCAAGTGCACATAAAAAAACCTGCATAGACTCCTCGAGCAAAGTCTTTAATGCCTTTCTTTTCTCCCTCCGAAGGAACGGCCGTTTCCCAGCCGTTCCTTCGGAGGGAGGCGTCGTCTATCCACATGAGCACAAATGATTTTCCCCAGCAGCAGGGGCATTATGTCCTTGGGTGAACATTTTCTCTCTCTCTCTTTCTTGTCGTTTGTTTCTTTGTTGGTTTGTAAATGGATTTAAAGCACATTTGGTTGTTTTGCATTCATTATTGGATGTTTATTATCAGGGATTTTACCGTTCGAGGCGATTTAGCAAGCACCCATGCGACTCCAGTCAAGGTGCTTCCATTCTTAGGAAATCCCCAAAAGGCTTAATTTTGTTTTAATGCTATTCACTTCTATACTTTCGACAAGCCAACACCTTCCAAATTGCAGCTCACAGGTTTCTACAGGCAGTGCCCGCCTCTCAGCAGACAAGAACAATGGACACAGCTGTCTGGTTAAATTCTTTCAAACCTGCCCGAATCTCACGTTCCTCATCTCGGGAGCCGCAACGTAATGTTTTTTATTTTTTTATTTGACTGTTTACAGGCGAGGTCGATCAAAAATACTCTCAATAAACACTGAAAGCAGCTCACGGAGGCAGGATCACGGAAAATGTGCAAGTCAGTCGATTAAACTCGCTGTTACCTTTGGTATCCAGCCAGCTGTGAGGCAGCGAGACATGGCTGCCGGCCCTTAAAATATAAACCGTGGGGTAATTAGGGCTGTCGGCTTTTACGACCAGTGGGAGGCGGCGTGTTGATATGCAGGAGTGCAACCTTTCATAAGCTGTAAGGACACATTTTCTTATGACTCCCTGTCAACAACAGACGCTGTCTAATAATTAACATTTATGGTAATCCGAGGGCGAGCACACATGAAAAACAAGGAAATGAGTTAGAGCAAGGAGTTTTACGTTGTTGTTATAACGTCACTCAAATTGATACACGTATTAATGAGATGCATTATCTCTAATTTTGTCTTAAATGGAAAACACATTACTTTTTCCCCCCTCATCTGTTTTCAATCTGCCCCCCCCCCCCCACACACACACACACACACGTTGCCATCACCTCGTTTCCCCTGCAGGGTACAATTCTTCTGAAGAAGCTTGATCACTTAAAAAATAAGCCTTCATTGGGTTTGCAAGGATTTGTGGTTTTCTATGTATAACGTAAACAGTCATTTAAAGCAATCTTTAGGCAGGAACGTGAACTGCATTGTGGGAAGGTTTTACTGTTGTTGTTCATTCTTGTACATATATTTTCAACGATACAACGTCTGACTTTTGACACTTTGCTTTTAAGATAACTGATTGTGTTCTGCCCCCTGCTGTTTACATTTTAGCCTTCATGCCCATGAGAGAATCGGCTCGAAATAATTTTCTCATGAGTTTTCATTTTTGCCATTCTCTGTGAGAAAACTCTTTGTCCTCTTCACTGTGCCTTGTTTGTTGTGTCTGCAGCGAGCTGGAGCAGTATGTAGTGTCTCTGCAGAAAGACTCGCGCAGAGCCGTGACCCTGAAGGACGTGGAGGACGGCGCGGTGACTCTGAGGAAAGTGGGCGAATCTCTGGCAGGGCTCAAAGGTGCGTTGAAATATCCGTCTGTGTACATCCCTTATGTGCTGTCAGTTTTCCAGATTAAATAACGTCATTACCGTTATAAAAATCATATTTCTATGATAAATGCGGTTTATCAGATATGATGGATGTTCCTCCACACTCCATAAATCTGTATCAATAATCTCAAAGGTTATGTCATCAGTTAATTGATCAATAAAGTTATCCCTTTTGGAGATTTATCGTGGATTGCTCTACTTAAATGAGAGGGTATTTGAGAAAATGTAAATAATATTCTCAGAAATAAGTGTTTCAAATTATAAAATAAAACTTCTTGAATGAATTGACTTTCAAAATTAGATGAGTCAATAAATATTTCAAGCAATAACTGGAGCGATTCCTCTGTGTGTTTCCTTTAGGAGAGTTCCCGGCCCTGCAAACAAGAATGCGATCTGTGCTCCGGGTCGAGGTGGAAGCTGTCAAGTTTTTGAAGGAGGAGCCTCATAAACTGGACAGCATGCTGAAGCGGGTCAAGAGCCTGACGGACACACTCAGCAGCCTGAGAAGGTAGCCGAAAAAAATAGATAGAAAGAGGCTAACTTTAGGTGCGGTCTATTTCACTGAATTAATTAGCTGCACGCACCATTTTGATATATCACTAACTTCCTCCATGCAGATGCGCTACTGAGGGCCATCAGAAGGCGCCTGATTCTTCCACTCATGTCACGACGACCGACGGCCCTCCAGCAGCCGCAGCAGATACCCAAGCATCCCCCCAGCCTAGTTCCACCTCAGCCCAGCTGGAGCCCCAGACCTCGACCCTCAGATCAGAGGTAATGCCTTCTTCTCCGGTGGTCATCCATCACGTCCAGAGCTCCCCGGTCTTCATGCAGCAGTCCCAGCAGTCTGCGGCCTTGACATCGCAGCCCAGTCCGCCACTCACTCCCAGCCCCTCCCACACGCCTAGTCCCAATCCCAGCAAAGGTCAAGGCCGGGACTCTCCCAATGGGGCAGCCTTGGATCAACCAAATCATAAGAAAACAAATGGGAATGCAGGAAATAATGGAAACGGCACTGCCAGTCAAGTTCTTGTCATAGAGGAGCTCCAGATCAGTCGGGACAAGAGCAAGAACCGAGCGCTGTCTATTGAGGTATGTTTGACGACCTGCGTGTTTTTCATCAAGTGCAATAAAGTTGTGGAAATATTCTCTGGCTGTAATTAGCATTCCTGCAAATATCAACATGTTGTAATATTTGTTGCTTCAGAAATACAATTCTCTGACCCAGCTCACCTTAAACTTCTAGAAACGTTGTGCATGTAATTATCTCTCTCTCTCTTTCACGCTGCAGGCCGCAGAGAAGGAATGGGAAGAGAGGAGGCAAAGCATGGGACATTATGATGGGAAAGATTTTGAGAAGGTCCTCCAGGAGGCCCAGGCCAACATGATGAAGGGCATTCCCAGTCTCGATGTTGATGAGAGTCCTGGTCTCGCCCTTGCTGCCGCTGCAGAACAAGCAGACGCCCACACACTAGTGGGATCGCCATCAGGTAAGCATGCGACACAAATGTGCCCTCAACTCTTTATTTTTAATATGGAGGGTCCTTATGTCTGTTATTTTGATGACAGAGGAGCCACGGTCTGAACCTCACTCAGACAAAACGGTGAAAAAAGGGCCCGAGAAACCTCCAAAGCCTGTGATGGAAAAACCAGCTAAACCGACACTGGAGAGACCCTCCAAGAGCGCCGCCAAGCCTGCGTCCACTGACGGCGCCAAGCAAGCGTCTGAAAAGCTCAACAAGTCGCCGCCACCACCTCCTCCAAGGAAGACCTTTCCCAGCTCGAGCTCAGGCATGACCACGACTCGCTCCGGCGAGGTGGTCTTCATCAGGAAAGAGTCCGTGACCACTCAGGTCAGTCTGCGGCTGAAGAATAAGGGCATACTTCTCTGAAACTTTCAGCTTTTGGTGTCATACACTTTATATTTTGGGGGATTTTTCATGCTCTTGTATGACAATGCCGTACAATTTCTTTTTTTAAAGGAAGCTGAAGGGGACGCTCCACCTGCTGCTCCACAGACCAAACCCACCAAGGCTCCTCCAGAAAGCAAGGTGAAGCCAGCCACCCCTCCCCCTGTCGCTGCTCCTGTTCCTGGAGAAGAGGAGGACGAAGGGCACAAGATCATGGCAGAACTCCAGGTTCGAAAAGCGCTCACACACACACACACACACCCACCTACCTGTATTCAGAGCGCTTAAACGACAGGCTTTCACTGAATTTGTCTGGTGGGCTCCTCCGGGTGAGGTTTGCCCATCCCCCCCCCATGGTGCTTGACTTCTCCCAACGTCGACAACGAAGAGCAGTGTCACTGACTGCTTGATTCTGTCCTGTCACAGTTTGGGGTTTTACAGTTGCGGCAAAGCTGACGACACGCAGAACGTTCCTTCTTCAAAACCTCTTTCCTCGTTTTCCCCTTCACTGTTTTCCATTCTTTAGGTTTTCCAGAAGTGCTCAGTTAAGGATATGGGGGTGAAAAACTCTGTAGAACCCACCCCTCGAATTGAGCCACAAGTCAGGGAAATAAGACCCGGGGTGTTATCGCCCCTCAAAGAGAAGAAGGTAACATTGACGTCGCCGTGCAGCTACTCGGCTGCCCGCCTGCCTCTGTCAGCTGGATCTGCTCTGTCTTAACGCTTCCACGGGTTTTGCACCCCTTGCTTTCGCTCAAGAGAAACCCCCTAACATCCACCTCCAAAGCGACCCTTCTTTGGCTGCCTCTGTTTCCTCCCCCTCCTGCAATTCTGCTGGATTTCACACCTTTGAATATCTGAGGATTTAAAGTCAGCTTAAAGTGAAGCCTCTGGAAAGACGCTCCGTCTTCCGAACCAGACAATGATGTGTTTTCTGCTGCCAATTCAATCCAACCAAGTTGTCTTGTCCTCCAGATCAATAAAGACCTCGGCACTGTATTCTGCAGGCAATTCAATAGTCTTGTGTCTTTCTTTAAATGGAGCGTCAATAGAGCAAATTTCTTTAAAAAAAAAGAAAATGAAAATTGAGCAAAAGCTACAAATTTAAACTCAGTGTGGCGACGCAGCTTGTTTTCGCAGACTTGGTTCACTTGAGGTCAGTGTGGCCGCTTTGCATGCTGCTTTACCACATTTAAAGCTTCACTGGTTGCTTTCTTTTCTGTTTCTCTGTGCCTTTCACTTCATTTCACGACGCTTTCTCAGCTTTATGCCTATATTAACCATATTAACCCTGTACTTCTGAAATAACACACACATGTAATTGGATTTTTGTCATATATCTTGTTTGTAAAAAATAAAAAAAAATCTACTTCACAACCAAGTTTTAAAAGCCTGCAGTCTAAAACTGCTCTGTCGCCATTAAACCAATTAGAGGCAGAGTAAACTCGTAGTTTCTGTAAAGAATTAAAGAAATACACATTAATTAATATTGTAAAGGAGTTTTTTTCATTAAACCGTGTACTGTATGAACGCGACAGGACACGGGATATAAAGGTCAACACAAAAATTGGTAGAGCGATGGAGAGACCAGAAGGAAACAAGTAGCTGATTTGTCTGCTGAAAATATAAAAAAATTCTGTAAATGACTTGCTGTCACCTTGTCGAAGGTCAATTTTGCAATTTTGACTGGATGCTCCCGGCGTTCCGTATGGAAATGCACAGTTAATCAACAGCGGCCTGACACGCCCAGTTGCACAGTAATATTATTCCCTCACGCACTTTCCTAGCAGAGCTCAGAACCCGGTCGAGACGATAAAGATCCAGACACGGATGAAAATGGCAACACGACTGTCCGCCAGAGCCAAGGGGTATGTCAGATTCTGTGCAATACTTTCATTTAGCGTAATCTATGCTCTGTATTTTTGAGAGATTTTAAGCAGCTACTTCTTTGTTTCTCAGGTAATATACTATTTAACTGGCCAGATTCCCAAAGAACAACAACCCCCACCAGGAATGGAGGAAACGCCCGAACCTCGAGAACCCGCGCAGCCTTCATCACAGGTGTCAAATGTCAATGTTAATGACAATTCTCCAAGCCAGCAGCAGCAGCCGCCGCCGCCATTGTCTCCACCACCAAAATCACCTCCGCCAAAATCCCCTCCTCCGATATCACCAAAACCTGTGGGACTGAAATTCAAACTACCAAGGAAGCAAGTAAGACGGTCGGAATCCTTGAGGACCAGCACGGAAATGGAAAAGGGAGACATTCGTAACAGAATTAACACTGAAAAGAAAAGAAAAGTATCGGCGCTACATGTTTCCTCAAGTAAAAATGCAACTCCCGGGCCGGAGGCAGCGACAACAAGCAATAGCGTAAAAGAAGGTACTAAAAGTGTTGTTGCCCCTCCGGAAAAGGCTCCGAGTGAGGACACCAATTCCAACAGTCTGGAGGGGGACGATGAGGCAAGCCTCAGTCCTGATTTACCCGGAGAAGAGGCGCCTCCACCCCCTGACAACATAGCATTTATGATCACCAACACCAAAGTGCAAGCCCTGTCTTGCGGCGAGTACCAGGAACTGGTCAATACCAAGAAAGGAAGTGTCCAGACTGTCACTGTGGGCACGAGCGTAAGCTGGGGGGATGCCCCTACCGATCCCACGGGTCCCGGGGAGAATTGCTTCAGCAAGAAGCCCGTCATCATCATCTTTGACGAGCCCATGGACATCCGCTCCGCTTACAAACGCCTGTCTACCATCTTTGAATGCGAGGAGGAATTAGACAGGATGCTAGCAGAGGAGCGAATCGACGAGGAGAGCGAGGAGTCAGACACGGAGAAGATCGGCGGGCCGCAGGTAAAAGCCGGAGCGGCCGAGGTGGTGGGCGGCGAAAAGGTCAGCTCTTCGCGAGTGGCTGCGGACCATGTCAGTCTATCATCCTCATCGTCTTCGTCAGACAATGGAGTTAACTTAGAGTCGAATGGTGACCCCAAGCAGGACGGCAAGAAAAGGTTCAAGCTCAAGTTCCCGAAGAAGCAACTGGCTGCACTCACCCAGGCGATTCGCACCGGCACCAAGTCGGGCAAGAAGACTCTGCAGGTGGTCGTGTATGAGGATGAGGAGGAGAGCGACGGCACTATCAGGCAGCACAAGGAGGCGACGAGATTTGAGATCGCACGTTCGAAATCCTTAGCCGATTCTCCCAGAGCGGCGGGCGCCGCGGTGCTGACGAGGCAGAACTCTGACTCCCTTTGCAGGACCAATGAAATCAGGAAGAACACCTACAAGACACTGGACAGCCTGGAGCAGACCATCAAGCAGCTGGAGACCACTATCAGTGAGATGGGGCCTCACTCCCCGACCGAGCCAGCGGGCACGGAGGAATCTCAAACGGGGAATGGGAAAAGCTCAGAAGGGGCGGGGCTGAAAAGGTCTTCGTCTCTCCCTACCTCTAGAGGGGCGGGCTTAACGGCGCTCGGCAAAAAGTCACTGCAGAAGAAGATTAAGCCTCAGCTGCTCCCCCGCCCTGTAGTCATCCCCACGACCCCCAGCGCCCCCAGCACCGTGCAGCAGGTCTCTTTCTAGCTCTCGTTGCTCTTGGAGGCTTTGGGTCCTTCCTTTTCAGTTTAAAACCTACTTTTTGTTTTGCTCCAAACTCTAACCACTGAAATCCTGAAATGATTAATCCACTCCACAGGTGCTTGGAAACATTGGAAATGCCCCCCCCACATTGTGAAATCATGACCCGTGACATGATTGCGGTGGCATTTTGTTGGGTTCCTGGCTGCCGTGTCCCGCCTTCAGTTCATTGCTAAAAACTCCAAGGTTTTCAGCAAGTGGTGAACGCCTCCTCAGAGACACTCTCACGATAGTCACTCCTTTATATCTTCCTAATTCCTGACTGCATGTACTGTGTCGTGACTTAGGGTCTCACTGGGTGCATGCTCTGTCATTGGTGTTGATCATTGAGGTGTTAAATGAGGCTCTTTGACCTGTTGCCGCCCTGAATTTTCATACTTCCTATTTGTGTGTGTGTGCTTTCTTTCTTTTGTTTTATTTCTTCTTTTTGTTTTTCATTTGGATCCCCTTGCAGAACACCAGTGTCGCGTCCCCTACTAGTCGGATGCCCGTCCCTTTGTCTGCGAAGTCCAGGCAGTCGCCGGGGACTACCGACAAAACGGGGAAACAGCAAAAGCTGCAGGACGCTCAGAGGCAGTTCCGACAGGTAGTTTTACTGTAGGGCCTTAAACCCGAGACTAGAGGGAACAAAACACGTAGCGATTGAAGACATGAGACATACCTACCAAAGCTGTGAGCTGTGACGTGATAAAGATAAAGTCACCCTGTGGAGCTGTTGATGTTTCTCTCGACCAGAAGGCATGCTTGACTCTTGACTGTTACCCCTTAACATCACTGTACTGTATGGCTTTTTGCATGTCCACACTGCTCGCTGGTTTCACTGTGTTGGTGACTAAACAAAACAAAAAGGAAAAATGTTGAAGAAGAATGGAATCCTCTCCTGTCATCATTCCTCCCGTTCCCATCACAGCTGAGTTCCTAAACCGTGTTTTCAAATGCCGGGAGGCTTATTGGCTATGAAATACAACCCTCACTGACATTTTTGCCTATGCATCCTCCTCCTCCTCCTCCTCACAATGCACCTCTGCTCAAATCCCAATATTGTTGCATAGCTTCTTAACCTCACAATGAAATATTTCCTTAAACCCAAAAGACCTCGCCACAACTCACCATCTTGCACCGTCAGTTTCAGTGGAACGCTGGCCCACATCGCCCGTCTGCTATCACTCTTCAGTCTCCTAACCCCGTTTCCCCAATTCTCTTCAGTCTTGCGTCTCTGCCTTGTGAAATTTCCCAGACAGCCCCTTTTTTTTTTACGATGAATGACGACCCCCCCCCTCTCTCTCTAACACCCGGCAGCCTGTAACGACGCCCCTCCTGTCTGCCGTCACAGTGTCCTAACCCCTGCAAGTAATCTGTTTAATGGTAACATGTCTCATGTGTCTCAGCGTTTGTGTAACATTGTTAAAACATAGCTTCGATATTTGTTGTTGGTTTTTTTTTGGTGTCTTTTAGTTGTGTATTAATGTTTGTGTAGTGGTTACCTGTTTCTGTGTATATAACTTGTAGTTTTTTGTTTTTTTTTAAACATCGTCTTACCTTTTTTTATGTGTATTATTTGATCAAATTTCTTTCTTTTTGACAACCGGTGTTTGTTTTGGCATTTCTGTTTGCAGGCTAACGGAAGTGCTAAAAGAGTGGGAGGGGATCATAAAGCTGCTTCCCCTACTATACCCATCTCTAAAATTCCTGCTTTTTATCCGAGCTCTGCTAAAGGCAGTCCCCAGTCTGCACAAATCTCAGATGCTACTAACCCAATTAACCATTCCTCCTCCTCCTCCTGTTCCTCTGTGACAAAGTCCTCCACCCTGTCCTCTCTCGCCCCTCGTTCCGGTTCCCTACCCTCGTCCCACATCCCCTCCCTGTCTAACGGATCCCTCAAACTCCCCACACCCTCACCGCACGCAGGTAAACCTCTCTCGTTTTCCTCGCAGAATCAGAATGGTCGAGTGCACTCCTCCGCTTCATTTTCCTCATCCTCCCCCTCCCCTCTGTCGCCCACACCTCTGGGCCCAGGTGGAAAGAGCATCCGCACCATACACACCCCCAGCTTCACCAGCTACAGGTCCCACAACGGCAGCAGCGGCAAATCCTGTATCCCAACAGCCACAGCAGCTAAGGACACCGCCTAGCCCCTTTATTGCCCCTCTGGCTTAACGCCGGTCAGGTAGACCTGATCATATGTCATTTTATATTGGTTTGGTTTGTTGTTTCATTTTTATTTTTTTTGTAAGTATTAAGCGATGCACTCTCACAATTTATGTTTCTTTTGACACTGGCATTCTCACAGCATTTTTTTTTTCTTTCAAGGTGTACTGTTGTGACAAAAATATTTTATAATGGAATTTAGAAAAAAATGTTTGTAGTTTTACCACTTCACAGTGGAAGGCTCTCAGCGGTGTTGAAAATCTATTTTTCTTCTGTAGCTATGAATAGAAAATACAGAGTTGGTGTACAATCACAAATTACCATGTAAAAAAAAATGTTGTTTTATTTTTGAAAGCAGATTGAATAACCATAGAATATTAAAATTTCTATATTTCTTATGTTGCCAGACATTCAGCTCAGCCCTTGTATATGCCTTTTACTAATGTAAACGCAATGTATACGTGCATTTTAAAGTGGAATTTATTGGTAACTTCTGTATTGCCTCGTGTTTCACTGCTATTCTAATTTACAGAATTACGAAACTGGTATCATGAGTAGTACAGGTTTTCATTTTGGTGTGCCTATCTGCCAAAGTTGTACAATGACTAACTTCAGGCCCAGCCCACTCACAGGATTTTGGGGGAATTTTCATGCGTGATGGCTCAAGTGTTGACCTCAGTCTTTCCACTGCTGGTCTCGGTTTGTTAAGTTAACGTGTATTGTTGTCTAAATGTAAACCATACTAATGATGAATTGGTTCTACATGTACATAGATGCTTCTAAGAAAATAAGTAGTTTTTGTTTTTCTTAACATACCAAAGTTTATTTGTTTGCATGCCTTTCAAATACTTTAGGAGAGTGGCGTTAAAGAAGAATTATGTTTGCACAAATAGATTTGTAAATATCTGGTTTTCCTCATTTTTGTAAAGCTTTAAATCATACTATAAGTGAGTAATGTGGTAAAGACAAAATTGTGTTGGTTTAGCAAAAAATAAAGACTTGCATGCTTGTAATGCATGGAGTGTCAGTGTTTTATTATCAGTTTCTAGCGTCCTGTTAAATACCCTGTGACATCTCTGTGTGTTTGTGTGTGTATAAATATATTTATATACAGTATACCGTATATGGAAGTGGCGATGTATCACACAACAGAGATTGTATCTCTGTATAACTAAAGATTAGTTATGCTTGACTACAAACGTATAGTATCGTTTCGGAAACTTTGACCTCAAAGTACTGATTTTATACAATTATTGGGTCAGTATAATTAAAACTAAGAGACGTTATCTAAAAACTAGACAACACACTTTTTTCAAAAAGTATTTCATTTAATTAATGTCTCATTTGGCTATTCTTTTTTAATCATTTATAAACTTTCAGGAAGGTCTGAACAATTGTAGGTCCTCTGGTTCATATGTTGATCTTTACTAGCATTATAACCAAAACACTGTTCTTGTTAGTGCTATCGTGTCAAAATGAGAAAAATAAATCAATAAAAAAATTATAATGGCAAAATATTATTATTATTTGCAATTGAACTTGTTAAATTTCAGTCGTTCGTTAATTGGCTTGATTTTTAAAATGTATTTGTAAACGCATTGTAGTTTCTTTGTAATTGCTTTACTTCGAAGTAAGCGAGCAGGGAAAAAAAGACTTATTAAGTTTGTCCTGTGTGAGCACCCGTAACATCGACTTGTTACCAAGGCAGCCAGGAAGAAGCTGGAAGGGCAGCGGACGGTAAGGCCATTCTTGTTTGCTTGAATTGGCTTGAAATGTTTTAACAAAATTGAAATTTTCGTCAACATTTCATCGAAACTAAAGTATGTTTATTTATTTATGGAGTCTGTTTGCGCCGGTAAATTCCGTGGCGGGTGTGTTGAACGGCTATTTGTTATTATCCCATGTTATGCTAGCACTAGCTGAATAAGTAGCTAGCAAAAGGTGTCAAATTGACCAAATCCGTAGTTGGGAGCGCTTCTTAAAAAGTAACATCAGGATAAGATGTTGCTTTTGTTAAAGAACAAGTTAGTTAGCCTTGTAGATTTAGGGTAGCCAAACAGCTAGCCAAACACGCTTGGCTAGCTGTTTTGCTTATGTGGTACATCAATCATCTATCAAATCCCGGACCGAGGAGGTCGCCCTAATAAGTTCCATATTTATCCATATTTGACATACTGTAACATAGTTTGGGCTGTTTCACACTCATCACACCTTAATCAGATACTCTTAATTCAGAAAAGATTCTTGAGAATGATTTCAAACTCTAACAATCGAGCACCATCTGCTCCTTTATTTAACAAATTTAAACTTTTGTCTATTTTTTCTATGAATATGCTTCAAACATGTCTGTTTATGTTTAAATTCATTCACTATAAACAAGACATTCCAGGCACTTTTCATAAATTCTTCCTGTTGTCATCAGATATCCATTCCTATTCGGTAAGAGGTCAGAAGAATTTTCATTTACCGCTTTTGTCGTACCTCCAAGCATAAATTATTCATCAAATTCCGTGGTCCACAACTCTGGAACCCCGTAGTCACGTCCGCTAAAGCTTTTATCCTCCTACACAAGTTTTAGGTCTCATTTGGTGAAATATCTTCTGTCCAGGCATGTCTAGTATTTGAAATTAATTTGTAGTTTGTATGATCTTTGTTCTTGTTGTTGTCTTTTTTTTTCTTTTACTCCGTTTGTTTACTGGTTTTTTTCTTTGTTTCTTTCCCTTTTTTTTGCCTCTTTTTTATTTTTTTTATTGGTTGATTGTGTTTAGTTATTTTGTACTAGAGGGGAGATTTTTACATAAGCCCTTTTGCACAATTATTTGCCTTTGTATCATTATAATTTGTTGTTTATTATTGTGCATATGAATAAATAGGAAATAAGAAATAACGATGCACCCCTGTCCTGTATGTCACCGCGCAGGAAACAGCTATGGGCAAGCGAAAAGGCTGAATTCTGTTTTCAGTTTAAGGTGCCGCCATGGGCACCGCATCCTCTCTGGTCAGCCCGGGAGAGGTGATTGAGGACGGCTATGGGGGCGACGGAGGGGAAGCGTGTGAGATTCCAGTGGAGGTCAAACCCAAAGCGCGACTCCTGCGTAGTTCCTTTCGTAGAGGACCTCGGGTGATCGGGGCTAGTTTCAAATCCACAGGCTCTGTGGACCTGGAGTACGCCGCTGAGTACGAAAGGCTCCGAAAGGAGTACGAAATCTTTCGTGTCAGCAAGAACAACGAGATCTCGTCCATGCAAAAGAAGGAGGCCAAGCTGGACGAAGAAAACAAGAGGCTCAGAGCTGAGCTGCAGGTACGCAATTCACCGGGATGCTCGTCGTGTCGTTAGCTTTAAGTTGCTCATTGCTCTCGATGTGATTACAGGCTTTGCAGAAGACCTACCAGAAGATGCTTCGAGAAAAAGAGAGCGCTCTGGAGGCTAAGTACCAGGCCATGGAGAGGGCTGCCACCTTCGAACACGACAGGGACAAAGTGAAACGTCAGTTTAAGGTGAACCGCTCCACGTGTCTCATCGTGTCTCATTCTCTCCAGTAATTGTGATTGCATCCTTTGCTAATTGGGTACGTGGGCTGATTCAGATTTTTAGGGAGACAAAAGAAAAAGAGATTCAGGATCTCCTGCGGGCAAAGAGGGATTTAGAAGCCAAGCTGCAACAGTTACAAGCTCAGGGCATCCAGGTTTATGACCCGGCTGATTCAGACTCGGATGACAACCAAACCACTGTCACAGGTAAGGCCCGGTGGATGACATTAACATTAGAGCGCATCTAGAATTATATAAATGAGTGTTTGTGTGATTCCCATAAAGGCAGGCAAACAGTCTGAATAATTGAAATGGTGTCTGGAGCTTCTTGAAATGTTTTGGGTTACGAACTGTCCTCCTCAGCTGCAGGGACCCAGTGCGAGTACTGGTCCGGTGGCGTGCTGGGAAGTGAGCCGTCTATGGGCAGCATGATGCAGTTGCAACAGACCTTCAGAGGACCAGAGTTTGCACACAGTTTGATCGATGTGGAGGGACCGTTTGCAAATGTGAGCAGAGGTACGTGAACGTCAGTCAGTCTGTAGAAAGAAGGGAGACTTTGAAGATATAATCCTGGTTTCCTAGAAAGTAAAACATGTCGTAACGTTTCTTGTGTGATTCTGCCAGATGACTGGGATGCTGCGGTGGCCAGTCTGCTTCAGGTCTCCCCTCATGTGCCCCAGGCCTTATGGAGTAACACGGTGCGCTGCTACTTAATGTTTACTCAGGAGACGAAAGCAGAGCTGGACATCTTCATTAAGGTTGGCTAACAAAGCAATTATTCCGTTTATATATCGATATTTGTATGTGTGTTTATTATATGAATGGAAATCCTTATTTTATCTTCTCGTTCCAGAAACACTCGTCTGCGTTACGGAGACTTTGCGAGGGTCTCGGCCATTTCTACCTGAACGTCTGCTTCCCGGAGGAGAACGCTGCTTCATACGCTTCGGAGCGCAAAGAAGAAATTGAAAGGAGTTCTGTGTGTGTGCTTCTTCTTAAATCTTCTGTCACAAGGTGCAGTACATCCCAAACACACCAGCACTGCGATACAGCCCGACGTAAGTTAATGTACTTCATTAATTCCATTACGATGGGGTGAAGCTCCGTGGCGGAGGATTGTGAGGAGGCTTTTGTGAAGAATGCAGACGGCCATCCGCTGGTGCTTTACCTCCGGACTGAAGAGGAGCGTCATTTGACCGGACCCACCCGGCAACTGCTAGAAAGAGTCAACGCTGCAGACAAGGCTGCGAAAGTCAAGGTTAGTGTCTGTTTTTTTGATAGGTAGCTTTTAATATCCATAATCCTTCCGATTTCTATGAATACACATCTACTTTGCAGTTTTTCACAAATACAAATACCCCTCAAATCACAGCTGCAGCCGAAAAGCAGACGTTTATTATGTTTATTTTCACGTTAACCCAGGTAGTGGATCATATTGGTTCTGCTGAGGAGGGGGCCGGCCTGATTTACGCTCAGTTAGAGAAAGTCATCAAACAGGTAAAAAAAAAGTTGTCCCTCAGCAGCATCGGCCTTTTAAAAGCTCCGACAGCGATATGTCGTCATCGGTCCTGTTTCTGACAACATCACTTCCGCTGCTACCCTCATCACGCAGGAGATGCTGGGTCTCGAAGGGGTAGAGGCTGATTCTAAGGATTCTGGGATAGACGAGGGGCATGAGGACGACTCGGGGGACGGGCTGTGGGACCTACACGATGAGCAGGAACAGATTGAGTCCTACCAGCAGGCCTGTAATAACAACACCTCCCAGTTAGGATGTCAAAAGGTAGCTGATGGTCTTCTCTTTGTTTTAGCCTCCTTAATCTTGTCTTCAGATCTCATCATTTATCTGATGTCCTCCTCAGTATATCGATCGTCTGAATGACATGATCGCTGCTCCCCCTCCAACCCCCCCTCTGCTGGTCTCCGGTGGTCCGGGTTCAGGGAAGTCTCTCCTGCTCTCAAAATGGTGACAACTTTTAAAATCATTTTTTTCCACCTATCTTTTCTCCAGGTAATAACTCTTTTACCACATGGCAGGAATGTCGGTACCTCCTTGAGATTTTAAATGCATCTTGTTTTTATACCGGGTCTAAGAAGTGGTCTCAGCTCTTTCTCCTGGTGGGATGTGCTGATTTGGAACAGGACACATTGTCTCCGCGCTCATCGTTTTGTAACCCCGTCAGGATCGAGCAGCAGCAGAAGCAGTCGCCCAACACCTTGTTCCTTTATCATTTTGTTGGTCGGCCATTTTCCACGAGCTCCGAGCCGGTTCTCATCATTAAACGCCTCACAGTCAAAGTAGGTGTGTCTCCGGGGCTAATCTGTCGACACACGCTTTATTTGAGTGGAAATGATTTGAATCAAGGAACGTCTTTTCCATCTGTACGTTGTTAACGTAGCTGCTGCAGCACTTCTGGTCCATTTCTGGCCTGACTCTGGAGCCCAGTAAGATTTTGGAGGAGTTTCCACGTTGGCTTGAACGGCTGTCGGCACGCCTTCAAGGAAACATCATCATCATCATCGACTCCATTGACCAAATACAGGCACACTTCCTCTCGGTTTTAATCTCAATTAATAGCAAGTACATGTATACTTGTACTTCAGTGGACTATTTCTTTTCCAGCAAGCAGAAAGACACATGAAGTGGCTGATTGACCCTCTTCCTGTTAATGTCCGGGTGGTGGTGTCTGTCAATGTGGAGACATGTCCTCAAGCTTGGAGGTGAGACACACTTTGTCTCGGGCTTGTTGGTAAATAAATGTTTTCCAGATGTGTTTTATTGGCTTAAACTGCTATTTGTTTGCTGTTTGTCTGTCCAGAAATGCTGCTTTAGTTTTGCCATTTGTAATTTTTAGATTGTGGCCCACACTTCACCTCGACCCCCTGAGTCCCAGAGAGGTCAGGAGTATTGTTCACGCAGAGTGCCAAAGCATGGATCTGAAATGTACCAAGGACCAGGTTAGTCACTATCCCGTCATTTCCTTCTTTTTTTTTTTGAGAGGGGTTTGAAAATATGGGAGAATCAAAGAATCATTATTGTGTATTGTGAGTACTACACTTGAATGTATTTCTTTTTTGTCTCTCTCAGGAGAAGAAGCTGGAACGGCACTGTCGCTCTGCGTCCACCTGCAACGCGCTGTATGCAACACTGATGGCAAGAATGATCGTCAGGTCCGTGGCCTCGGGCTTCTCATGTCTAAACATCACAGGAAACAAATCTCTTTTCCTCCCACTAAGCACAGATACAAAATGTGAAAAGCATTTTCTGTGAACCTGTTTCTAAAAATAGAGCAGTGGCTTGAAACTTATTACAAAAACACTTTTTGTGTGTGTTCTTTTAAGAAAATGTCTTTTTAAACTTGCTTCTCAGAACTTGTGTAGAATAAATGATCAATTATCTCTGCACTGGTCGTAAATTGAAGATTCAGTAACTTATTTTAAAACACTTCTGAAAACTTATTTATATAGACTGGCTTTTAATTGATGGTGTCCTCGATTTTAATTACTTCATCTATTTTTTGTTTTATTTTATTCAGATTGTTTTATTATTTTATGGTTTATTGATTATGTACTTTTTGTTTGTATGGTTCTTGATTATTATTTTTTTGTCTGTAAAAGCACTTTGTGAATTTTATTTCTAGAAAGGTGCTATATAAATAAAGCATTTTATGAAATGTCATCTACGAGAGGACGGACGGATGGATCTTCAGTTTAATGCTGCATTGTGCCATGCTTGTTGCCCCAGCAGTATATCCTGCTGGTCACTGGAGAAGAGACTGGAGCAATGTCTTCAGTGTCAAGACACCATGTCCCTCTACCGCCAGGCGCTCAAGATGATGCTGAACTCGCTCAACACAGACAGGGAGCGATACGTTCTGAGAGAGGTGAGCAGATAACGTATCAATAACTTCGAACAATCGCAAGTACACCTCCCATTTTAAATTGTTCAAGAAGCAGGGGAATACATGCATGTCTTGATCTCTTTAGATTCTCTGCCTTGTGT